>NW_017677589.1:25349-28964 GCF_001879085.1 Nicotiana attenuata
CTTTTATGTCATGGAACCATGGCTCACCATCAAATTCTTCCTCCACCACGTTACAATAGGCAATGCTGATCTCGAACCTGAATATGTAATGGATCCATGTAAGCCTTGTCCGGATGATGCAACATTGATGCCAAGGTGGCCAAAGCGTCGGCAACCTCATTGTGCATTCTTGGAATGTGTTTGAAATCTATTGATTGAAACCGTTGACGAAGTTCATGCAAACACTGCCAGCACGGTATGAGCTTCAAAACTCGTGTCTCCCACTCTCCCTGAATCTGGTGTACAAGAAGATCCGAGTCACCCATGACCAAGATTTCCTGGACACCCATGTCTATAGCCAATCTCAGTCCCAGGATACAGGCTTCGTACTCAGCCATGTTATTGGTGCAATAGAAACGAAGTTGAGCAGTGACAGGGTAGTGCTGCCCTGTCTCAGAAATCAGTACTGCTCCTATTCCGACACCCTTGGCATTGGCAGCTCCATCAAAGAACAGTTTCCATCCAGGCTTCTCGACCTGTTCTAATTCTTCAACATGCATTACCTCCTCGTCCGGGAAGTATGTTTTCAAAGGCTCATATTCGTCATCAACGGGATTCTCAGCTAGATGATCGGCCAGTGCTTGTGCTTTCATGGCGGTCCGAGTCACGTAGACAATATCAAACTCCGTAAGCAGGATTTGCCATTTCTCCAGTCTCCCTGTGGGCATGGGCTTTTGAAAAATATACTTCAATGGGTCCAACCGAGAGATGAGATAGGTAGTATATGCTGACAAGTAATGTTTCAGCTTTTGCGCTACCCAGGTTAAAGCACAACACGTCCTCTCGAGTTGAGTGTATTTTACCTCATATGATGTGAACTTCTTGCTGAGGTAGTAAATCGCCTGCTCTTTCCTTCCTGTGATGTCATGCCCCAACACACAACCAAACGAATTGTCTACCACAGTCAGGTAAAGGATTAAGGGCCTTCCTGGCTCTGGCAGGACCAACACTGGTGGACTAGCCAAATACTTCTTGATCTTATCAAATGCTGCTTGACATTCGTCCGTCCATCTGACCGCAGCATCTTTCTTTAGCAACTTGAAAATGGGTTCACAAGTAGTTGTAAGCTGGGCAATGAACCTGCTGATGTAATTCAACCTGCCAAGCAAACTCATCACATCTTTCTTGTTCCTTGGCGGTGGTAGCCCTTGGATGGCTTTGATCTTAGACGGGTCTAATTCGATACCGCGCCGACTTACCACGAATCCCAATAACTTCCCCGATGGAACTCCCAATGCACATTTTGCTGGATTAAGCTTGAGGTTGTATCTACGGAGTCTCTGGAAGCATTTCCTCAAATCCATAACATGGTCACATTGTTTCCTCGACTTTATGATCACGTCGTCCACATAGACTTCGATTTCCTGATGTATCATGTCATGGAACATGGTAGTAATTGCCCTCATATACGTTGCCCCTGCGTTCTTCAATCCAAATGGCATGACCCTGCAACAATACGTCCCCCAAGGTGTGATGAATGCTGTCTTTTCCGCATCCTCCTCATCCATCAAAATCTGGTGATAGCCCGCGTAACAATCCACAAAGGAAGCAATCTCATGTTTGGCACAATTGTCAATCAATATATGGATGTTTGGAAGTGGGAAGTTGTCCTTCGGGCTTGCCTTATTGAGATCACGTTAATCAACACACACTCTGGTCTTCCCATCCTTCTTTGGTACAGGCACCACATTAGCTAACCAGGTAGGATATCGAGTAACTCGTATGACCTTCGCCTCAAGCTGCTTGGTAACCTCTTCTTTGATTTTCACACTGATATCTGTTTTAAATTTCCTCAACTTCTGCTTGACAGGCGGGCATTCCGAATGAACGGGCAATTTGTGGACCACCAAATCGGTACTTAAACCTGGCATGTCATCATATGACCATGCAAAAACATCTTTGTATTCAAACAACAATTCAATTATCTCCTCCCTGAGTGGGGTTTCCAAATGGACACTTATTTTTGTTTCCCGAACATTCTCCCGATCCCCTAGATTGATTGCCTCTGTGTCATTCAAGTTAGGCTTGGGTTTTTCCTCAAATTGATTTAACTCTTTACTGATTTCTTCCAAAGCTTTCTCGTCATCGTATTCCCCCTCGCCATCACACTCAATTTCCTGTATTACTATTTCACATTGATTATCAAGACTAGGCCGGAGACTCCTCATGCATATCACATCATTGAAACCAGCATAAAAGGGACTGTACAAGAGAGAAAAGAAAACAAAATAAAGGCGATCAGGAAAGGAGAAAGGAGGACATTGCATTTCATTAGAATTGTAAGATAACAAGGTTTAACTCATCCAAATGGACGGAACATAGAAATCTGAATTACAACCCTGGAAATAATCCAGATTTAGTACTCAAAGAAGAATCAAAAACTAACTACCACGACTCCTTCCGAATTGGAAGAGGAGTAGCTTCCCAGTTATTGAGCTTAGCCTGAGATCCCACGAACTGCACATCGACCTTACTCGGACCTTCGCCGGGTTCCACCATATTCACTTCATCGAACACCCTTTCGAACCTTGCGATCATCTCCTTGTCAGGTTCTATCACCACAGAATTTGGCATTGCTGTTGCTGGGCGTCGTTTAGTACCAGGCCGGACGAAGGAACGGGAAAGGCGAGGAATAGGTTTTGGAAGGGTCCACACTCTCTTCTTCATCTTTTTGGCTCTCCTTATGTCAGCAGAAGTGGGTTTGAAACCTAGCCCAAAAGTGTCTGGATTTCCGGGGAGAGACACCGGCTGTATGATTCCTTGCAGTGAAGCACCTAACCCCTTTCCGGGCAAGAATCCATTCCTTATCATCTCTGAGGCTACCATAACAGATGCGGCAGCTATCTTGGGCATAGGAACACACTCCCCTTCCGGGATTTTATCAACTGGAACTGTATCCATGACTTGGTACACCCAGGGACCTTTGTCATTTTCAACTTCCTCGAAGGATGTAATAGCATTACAAGAATTGTCCTCTCCATGAACCACGACCTCCTGCCGATCCCATTCAAACTTGACCATTTGATGAAAAGTAGACGGTACTGCCTTTGCGGCATGAATCCAGGGCCGTCCCAATAAAAGATTGTAGGAAACACTGACATCGAGCACTTGAAACTCCATAGTGAATTCCACAGGTCCTATTGTTAGCTCCAACACAATATCTCCCACTGTGTCTTTCCCTCCGCCGTCAAATCCCCTTACACAAATGCTATTTGTATGAGTTCTTTCCCTGTCAACTTTCAACTTTTCTAGAGTGGAAAGAGGGCAAATGTTGGCACTAGACCCGTTATCAATTAACACCCGAGTCACCACGGAATCTTCACACCTCACTGTGAGGTAAAAAGCCCTATTATGTTCAGTTCCTTCCAATGGTAACTCATCATCAGAAAATGTCACCCTATTCACCTCAAAAATCTTGTTTGCAATCTTCTCAAGATGATTTACAGTGATTTTATCTGGCACATGAGCTTCGTTTAGAATCTTCATCAAGGCCCGACGGTGTTCATCCGAATGGATCAATAAGGACAATAATGAGATCTGTGCCGGGGTTTTCCTCAGTTGTTCCACAATCGAATA
>NW_017677590.1:0-20630 GCF_001879085.1 Nicotiana attenuata
CATGCAACAGTAGCTCCAATGGCAAATGATCAGCAGCCTTTATCTTCTCCACTTCTACCCTCAACTCCTTCACAGACTCCTTTGATGCTCGAGTCTTTCTCAGCTTCTTTGTCTCCTTTGTCAGCTCCTTCAATGCCTTCCCAAGAGCACCTACAGCCTCCAATATCAATTGCTGGTTCTCCAGGAGCTTCTTCTGGTTGTCCAGAAGCTCCTTGAGAGTCTCCTCCACTGAAGCTAGAACCTGTGGCTGTGGGGGTACGGACTGGGCTGCCACCGAGCTAGAAAGCACAGACAGCTTAGAAGTAGCTGCTTGCATCCAGTTGTTAATACTGGCAAGTGTTTGGCTCAAACGGTGGGTAGTTAATAGGTAGGCTGAGGATGAGGGGATAACTGGAGCAGTGGAAGTAGATGGTCCGGGGGCAATATCTGGTGTGGCTGAGGGAGGCTGAGAAGAAGTGACTACTACTACTGGCTCTTTAGACTCACCAGTAGAAGTAGTGGCTTTGCCTTTAGGATCCTTGGCTTTAGGGATGTTATCAGCCTTAAGGCTGTACCAGGTAAAGGGCATTTTGGGTTTCACCTTCACGTCAAATCTCCTTTTCTCCACCTCCTGGTCTTCAAAATACATTGTAAGAAAATTTGGAAAGGGGTATGATCTGTCACCATCATTGACCACCCTAGAGATCACCCTAGATGACATTCCCGACATTAATCAGGTACCCCGCCATAATAGATGCCACTAATACTGCCCGGGAGACCAGCATAGAGTTTTCATGGGTAGTGGGGTCCAGCCTGCTGCATACAAATGTCTCCCACCCCTTTGCCTCAAAGTTTAAAGTCTTCCTCAGAATTTGAAGCCCTGGTGTCAACCAAGCTGGGGTGGTGCCCGGTAGTGCCAGATATTCTGCTAACCACGCACGGGCTGCCTCATCCAATGCTACCTTTTCTAAGTATAATGATTCATCTTCCTCCTGAAAGCCCAGGTAGTCATTAATTGCCTTCCCATCGAAAATCACTTTCAAGTTCCTCACTTTAGTCACTTTGGTATCCTTCATGATGTGGGCAACATTGGCGTAAAACTCTTTGACTAAGTGCTCGTTTGCCTCTGGTACCCTACTGGTGAAGTAATCCCACCCCAGTTGTTATCTGAATTGCCTCTTCACATTAGGGTTGTGAGGCAGGAGATCCCTCTCTATGAACTGGCGCTCAAGAATAAGCGACCTTAAAGACCACCATTCCCGGAACTTGTGGTATGCCAGCTCACTAACAGACCTCCTTTTCCACACCTCGGGGTTTCTAGTTCTCTCCACACCCCTGGGTTGAGGTTCTCCCCCTTCTTCTTCATCAATTGGATCCTCACTGGGTGACGAAGCCATAGGTGAAGTAGAGGATACATTGTCACTGCTTTACGCTGAGCCCTCAGACGACTCAAATGAAATTTGAATTGAAGCTTGAGCAGTAGGAGAGCCTGGAGGGATAGGTTCATCTCTCAATCTCAATCCCTCCAGGAAGTCAGGTACATACTCCGGCACTGAATCAGACTCAGATGCCTCCTGGGAGGGCAAATACTCACTTCCCTCTGAATGGAAAGCAGCTCTATTTGCAGCCTTTATTTGTTTTCTGGTTTCCCCAATTGCTTTCCGGACTTGGGGGGTCAATTTGATCATTCTTCGTCCCCTATCCCGGGAGGACTCTCCTTTTCCTTTCTGTTTTTCACCACCTCCTCTTGATTTAACGATTGTCCACCGCGGCCGCGAAAAATCCACCGCGGACCGCGGTAATTAAACACAAGAGGCACTGGCAAGGACTTCACCGCGGACCGCAGAGAATGCTCCGCGGCCGCGGTAGGGCACCGCAACCGCGAAAAATGCATTGCGGCCGCGGTGAAAACTTCAGAGGACCTCCACATTTGACCATTTAGCACCGTGCACCGCAATGAAATTTGGCCCCCGCGATAAGGCCATTGCGGCCGCGAAAAATGCAATACGGCAGCGGTCCAAACTTCAGAGAGTGCAACATTTTTTTCAATTTGGTCCTGCACTGCATCAAAACAACCCTACACACATCTCACAACCAGTTAGTCCAAAAGCAAATCCTACACTAAAAAGAAAATCAAAGACACACAAAAAGAAAGACACATAGGTTACCTCCCAAGAAGCGCCTGATTTAACGTCGCGGCACGATGCAGGTTACCATAAAATCACTTTAGATGGATCATTGCCACCACGTGGCTGTCATCAATCTTGCCAAGATAGTGCTTGACTCTGTGCCCATTAACTCAGAAGATCTCTCCATTTTTGTTTATCAAGTCAAGTGCACCAAATGAAGTCATAAGCACCACTTCAGAAAGTCCACTCCACTTCGACTTAAGCTTTCCCGGAAACAGACGTAACCGAGAATTGAACAAAAGAACCAAATCACCCACTTTGAACTCCATGCCACGAGCATAGTTGTCATGAAGGTACTTCATCTTGTCCTTGTACAAGGACGAACTGGAGTAGGAATGAAATCGGAATTCATCAAGTTCATTAAGCTGCTCCACAAGAAGATTTGTTGCCACATACCATTCAAGATTTAGCTTCCTCAAAGCCCACATGGCCTTGTGCTCTAGCTCGACCGGTAGATGGCAAGCTTTCCCAAACACCAACCGGTACGGAGAAATACCAATCGGAATCTTGTAAGCAGTCCTATAAGCACATAGGGCATCATCCAATTTCTTTGACCAATCGGTCATATTTGCATTGATCGTCTTTGACAATATACTCTTGATTTCCCTGTTTGAGACTCCAACTTGGCCACTCGCCTAAGGATGATAAGGAGTAGAAACTTTGTGATTGACACCGTACTTTGCAAGCAAAGTGTCAAAAGCTCTATTGTAAAAATGAGACCCCCCATCACTTATGATTGCTCGAGGAGTGCCAAACCTAGTAAAAATACTCTTCTTGTGAAACGCAACAACACTGCAGGCCTCATTATTGGGTAAAGCCACGGCCTCAACCTACTTTGAAACATAGTCAACTTCCACTAGAATGTATGTGTTGCCACATGAACTAACAAACGGGCCCATGAAATCAATGCCCCACACATCAAAAATATCAACTTCGAGAATAGTGTTGAGAGGCATCTCATCCTTCTTCTAAATTCCACCCGCTCTTTGACATTTGTCGCATCTCTTCACAAGTTCACTTGCATCCTTGTACAAAGTTGGCCAGTAAAACCACAACTAAGAACCTTTGAAGCTGTCCTCGCCCCATCTGATGACCACCATAAGGAGAGGAATGACAAGCCTCTAGAATACTCAATTGCTCCTCCTCCGGGACACATCTTCGGATCACACCGTCAGTGCAGATCTTGAGCAAGTAAGGCTCATCCCAATAGTAGTCCAAACTATCCTGTTTAAGCTTCTTCCTTTGGTTAGAAGAGAGCTCACACGGGACAATACCGGTCACAAGGAAATTAGCAACGTCTGCAAACCATGGCATACCACTCATCGACATAGAAAGGAGTTGCTCATCGGGAAATGAATCATTGATATCTAAGCCATCACGAGGCCTCCCCTCCTCCTCCAAGCGGGACAAGTGGTCCGCCACTTGGTTTTCACACCCTTTCCGGTCCACAATCTCCAAATAAAACTCTTGAAGTAACAAGATACATCGTATCAGCCTAGATTTGGAATCCTTCTTCGTCATCAAGTATCGGAGTGCGGCATGATCGGTATAAACTATGAACTTGACGCCTATGAGATACGGACGAAATTTCTCCATTGCAAACACAATAGCCAACATCTCTTATTAAGTCACCGTGTAATTCACTTGAGCATCATTCATTGTCTTGCTCGCATAATACACCGGGTGAAACAATTTATTCACTCTTAGACCCAAGACCGCCCCAACCGCAACATCACTCGCATCACACATGAGCTCAAAAGGCAAGCTCCAATTGGGTGCGGTAATAATAGGAGTGGTGGTCAACTTGTACTTGAGGAGTTCAAAAGCTGTCATGCATTCCTCATTGAACACGAACTTCGCATCCTTTTCCAAAAGTTTGCACAAAGGATTCACTACCTTCTAAAACTCCTTAATAAATCTCTGGTAGAACTTTGCATGCCCAAGAAAACTTCTAACCCCCTTGATAGAAGTAGGGGGAGGGAGCCTTGAGATCACTTCAATTTTAGCTTTGTCCACCTCTATACCGTGCTTTGAGATTTTGTGGCCAAGGACTATGCCTTCCTCAACCATGAAGTGGCATTTTTCCCAGTTGAGCACAAAATTGGTTTCTTCACACCGGGACAACACCCTATCAAGATTCTTCAAACATTCATCAAATGAGTCACCCACAACACTGAAGTCGTCCATGAACACCTCCAAAATGCCCTCCACCATGTCGGTAAATATGGCCATCATACACCGCTGGAATGTAGCTGGTGCATTACACAACCTGAATGGCATCCTAGAAAAGGAAAAGGTACCATATGGGTAAGTGAAGATGGTCTTCTCCTGATCTTCCGAAGCAATCAAAATTTGGTTGTACCCAGAATACCCATCTAAGAAACTATAGAAGGCACGCCCAGCAAGTCTATCTAGCATCTGGTCAAGAAAAGGCAATAGAAAGTGATCCTTGCGGGTCACTTTGTTCAACTTGCGATAATCCATGCATAACCTCCATCCTGTGACAATCCTGGTAGGAATTAACTCATTCTGCATATTGGTAACCACGGTCATACCACCCTTCTTTGTCACACATTGCACCGGCGAAGTCCAAGAACTATCAGAGATGGGGTACACAACCCCGGCATCCAACAACTTGATCACCTCCTTTTTCACAACTTCTTGCATTGCCTCGTTCAACCTCCTTTGATGTTCCAACGAGGGCTTTGCATCATCTTCAAGAATAATCTTGTGCATACAAAAGGCAGGGCTTATCCCCTGAATATCAGCTAAAGCCCATCCAATTGCCTTCTTCCATTTTTGGAGCACCGCCAATGTGGCATCTACCTGCATGTTAGTAAGACAAGAGGAAAGAATAACTGGCAAAGTTGAACTAGGGCCTAAGAATTCATACCTGAGGTGTGGAGGCAACGGCTTCAACTCCAGCACGGGAGGTTCCTCGATTGAGGGCTTTGTTGGTGGAGTCTTCCTATTCTCAAGATCCAAAGAGAGCTTCCGAGGCTCATAAGAGTAAGAGCCCATTCCATGTAAAGCATTAACACACTCCACCCGGCCTTCATCCTTATTTACATCAAGGTTCAACAATACCGCCTCTAGAGGGTCCTCCACATTGATCATTGCACTAGTATCATCAATTATCACTGCCGTGACAAGATCCACAAACGAGCACACTTCAGTACAGTTGGGATGCTTCATTGACTAACACACATGAAAGACCACTTTTTCATCACCCACCTGGAAGGTGAGTTCCCATGCTTCCACATCAACTAAGGCATTCCCAGTTGCAAGGAAAGGTCTTCCCAAGATTATAGGCACCTCAAAATCGACCTCGCAGTCGAGAATCATGAAATCAGCCGGCAAGATAAATTTGTCCACCCGGACAATAACATCATCAATTATACCCAATGGCCTCTTCATTGTTCTATCCGCCATTTTCAATCTCATGGAAGTCGGCCTCGGTTTCCCAATACCCAAAGTCTTGAAAACTGAGTAGGGCATCAAGTTGATACTTGCCCCCAAATCACATAGAGCTTTTGCAAATTCTGCACTCCCAATGGTGCGAGGAATGGTGAAAGCACCAGGATCTTCTAGCTTTGGAGCCATTGAGTGCACTATTGCACTAACTTGGTGGGTCATCTTGATAGTTTCACAATCCATGGATCTTTTCTTTGTCACCAAGTCTTTCATGAATTTGGCGTAACCCGACATTTGCTCTAGAGCCTCCACCAAAGGCACATTAATGGATAAGATCTTCATCATGTCAATAAATTTCTTAAACTGGTTCTCATTTTTCTACTTCGCGAGCCTTTGAGGATAAGGTAGAGGTGGCCTTGGCAAAGGAGCCTTGGCTTTAGGCACAACCGTTTCCGGCATGTCTATTACGTGTTCCCTAGACGGGTTCACGTCATTCTGAGTTTCAACCTCGGTATCTTGGATATCAATGCTCACTTCTTCATTCAAGTTCTCATCATTCACATTCTCAACCACCAAAGGGATCTCATCCTCTTGCAACTCAACTTCATCACTCAAAATTTCTTTTTGTTTGGAGGCATTCAAATGACCGCCTCGTCCACTTCTTGTAGTTACCGCCATTGCATGCCCGGTATTGTTCCCACCCTTCGGGTTGACTACCGTATCACTAGGTAGAGCCCCCTTAGGGCGAGTATTCAAGGATTGTGAGATTTGGCCTAATTGAACCTCCAAGTTTCTGATTGAAGTATTGTGGGATGCTAACTGAGCATCGGAGTCAGCATTCTTTTTCATCATCCGTTCAAACATCATTTCGATTCTCCCCATTTCATTGTTGGATGAACTAGGACCTTGGGATGGAAATGGGGGTGGATTGTTTGGTTGTTGATACATCGGGGGCCTTTGAAAGCCTTGCCCCCGATTTCCCTGATTGTTATTGTTCCAACCACCCTGATTGTTGTTTCCACCCCAGTTGTTGTTGTTGCCACGCCAATTACCCTGGCTGTTTTGATTATTGTTCTGATTGCCCCAATTCGTATTTTTGTTGGTGTTCCCCCAATTATTGTTCCCTTGTTGTTGTTGATTCCCAATTGCCTTGGGATCTCCAATGTTGTTGTTGGATAGAGGAATTGCACCTTTGGCCTTGATAGTTGTTCACATATTGCACTTCTTCATTCTGCTCATCATAACCATCATCTTGGAACCCACCACTATCTTGGTCATATTGATCTGTACTCCCTTAGTTCTGTTGACTTCTTTGTCTTCTTTTGTTCACTAGCATGTTGACACCCTCCATAGAATTTACTTGTCGTGGAGTTTGAACCTGTTGTAATTGTGCCTTTGCTAGCTGGTTCATTGTTGTTGTCAGTTCTGCTATTGCTTGCCCATGATCATGGAGCTCTTTGTGCAGGTGAATGACCGTGGGGTCACCCTGTGGTATATTGGCTCGACTTTGCCAAGCGGAAGAAGTGTCCATCTCATCCAGTATCTCACAAGCTTGATCATACGGTGTGTTCATGAAATTTCCCCCAGTGAGTTCGTTCACTATGCACTGATTTGTTGTGTTAATGCCTCGGTAGAATGTCTGTTGTATCATTGCCTCAGTCATATTATTATTTGGGCATTTCTTCACCATGGTCCGGTATCTCTCCCATATCTTATGCAGTGGTTCGTTGGGCTCCTGTTTGAAAGCTAAGATTTCATCCCTCAAAGTTGCCATGTGTCCCGGCGAGAAAACTTTGCAATGAATTTATCCGCCAACTCATCCCATGTATGGATGGAGTGGTTGGGGAGTCTCTCCAGCCAATCCAATGCTTTCCCTCGAAAAGAGAAAGGGAATAATCTCAACCGCAAGGCATCCTCGGACACATTCGTTTGCTTGCTCCCCCAACATGTATCAACAAATCCTTTAAGGTTCTTGTAAGTATTTTGATAGGGAGCACCCGTGAAATACCCTCGCTGCTCCAACAATGTCAACATCACGTTGGTAATTTGAAAATTTCCCACCCGGATCCGGGGTGGGACAATTGCACTAGCATATCCTTGGTTGGGCAGCACCCGAGGAGCCACTCTTAGAGGTGGCGGGGGAGGGTCTGGAACATTATCATTGGCCTGGCGGCCTCTCCTTTGTCCTTGAGGTACTAGAGGTACCTCATCTTCACTGTTATCATCAACCTCCTCCCCCAGGACCACGATTCCAAGAGGGTCATTGTTGTTGTTTGCCACTATTTTGTACCTCAATTGGCGTCACACACAAGTTAGTATCACAGAAGGAAAGAAAAACAATACACAAAACTATTTAGATAGATAGCAAAAACCGTTAGCTCCCCGGCAACGGCGCCAAAAAAGTGATCCGATCCAACCCTACACCACTACAAAATGGTAAGAGCGGTCGATGCAGCTTTTACCCGAAAAGGTCGGGATCGAATCCACAGGGAGCTAGAATGTTTGGGATTTGGATTCCTATCTAAACTAGAAGTGTGTAGTGCTCTTGATTACACTTCCAATCATAATTATTTGTTTGTTACTTGTAATTTTATACTAATGATGTGCGAAATTAAGCTAAGTATAAATGCTTGTAAGGTTTTCGAAATGGTTAACGAGGCACTAGGGAAGTGACTTTCTCCTAGGCGAATACTTCTAAAGTCTAAGGCAAAGTTGTTATGTTTGGGATCGCGATATAGCCAATGCACGACACTACTCACTCTATACCTCTCGGTAGCTTGTGTGACTTTGCCCTAATTGACTTTCTCAAGACCAATTGGGTGTCAAAATTGTGCAAGCAGTATAGGCTCAAGTCGAGTATTACTATCTCTAGATTTAACCCTTTAATTGGGGCTATCAATCTCTTGAATACGCCCCAATTCCTTGTTGAACTGATTTTCCTAGACTCAAGCTCTCATTCTCAAGAAGAGCCCAAATCAAAAAGGCACTAATTAGTGTTTGCAACCACTAATTCAACATGGAGAACACAAATCTGTCCAAATATCAACCACCCATAAACATCTAAGCCCTAAGACAAAAGACCCATCAAATACCCACACTAGGGTTGAGCCACAACCCTAGCTAATGGGTCTAGTTACTCATAATAATAGAAGAAATCTGATATTTAGATGAAGAATAACCCATATAATATAAGCTAAGATTTAAAGATTCTATGTTGAACTAGCAACAAAATTACTCAAAATAGGTCTAGAACGGCCTTCACGTGCTCAGCTAAGATAAAGATACCCTAACAATCTGAAAAAGAAGTATTTGTACAAGGCCGAATTTTCTAGACAAAAATACCCTTGACGGAGGCATCGCGGTCCGCAAGAAATGGACTGCGGCCGCGATGGGGCTTTTAGCTTCAATTCTCTGTTCTCTGAATCTAGCCACCGTGGTCCGCAATAAATGGACCGCGGCCACGGTGGCTTCACGCGGACCGCAAGAAATTGAATGCGGCCGCGATGAGGCTACTACGACCGCGAAGAATCAACCGCGGACCGTGTTACTTGAACTTCCAAAATAGCATCCTCTCTGATCTTTGCCACCGCGGACGCAACAAATGCACTGTGGTCGCGGCGAGTCCATTGCTGCCGCGGTGGATTTACTGCTATCGCAGTGCTTTGACTTGTTTTTGGCACTTGTGCAGGTTTCACTCCTTTTTGAGCTGGTTTTGACTTCCTTGTCACTTTTTGACCAAACGCTGCAAACAAGCAAGTTTCTCTTTTAAAAGTCAAGAAACGATGTCTAGTTTTTAGAAATTAATTTACACGTTCAATATGTTTTAAGCATTTCAAATTGACAACAAGATTTCAAATATTACAGATAAAGCATGCTTTTGGGTCCTAGACTACCCGGACTTAAGCATAATAGCAGCTACGCACGGACTCTCGTCACCTCGTGCATACGTAGTCCCCACAAATAGAAGCACATATCCTATTAATTCACCTATGGGGACAATTCCCTCCTACAAAGTTAGAAAGGAGACTCACCTCGCTCCGAAGCCTATATCCCAATTCAAGAACGCGCTCAAAGCTCCAAATCGGATCCGAATGATCCAAAACTATTCAGATGGGGTAAGAACTAGTCAATACATGCTCAAAAGTTCATATTCTATTTATTAAACGATTTTCCCAACCCTAAATGGAAGGTTCCTAAAATTCATCCATGGGCCCACGCGCCCGGATTCCGGAAATTATTGAAGAAAGTTGTTACCCTTAACCTAAGGATCAAGAATATATGATTTTTACCCCATTTCATAATAAATTTCGTGGGTAAATCTTGTTCTTATCAAAATCCTAGGTTTTCACCCAAACCCTTGATTTTCCCTATTTTTTACATGTTAATCTACCCGTAATCTATATATTTAACTCATGTTGTGTAGAAATTACTCACCTCAAAGTGCTAGGTCGAAACCCTCTTCCAAAAGCTCCAAAATCGCCCAAGAGAAGAAAGGAAATGAGCTAAATGGTCTAAGTCCCGAAATTAATAGCTGTGCACAGGCCTCAGATGTTGCAAATACGACAAAACCATCGCAAATGCGAACATGGAACTCCTCTAACAAGGTCGCAAATGCGACCAATGAGTCACAAATGCGGACTCTAGTGACGTCGCAAATGCGACCAAAACATCGCAAGCGCGGACTCTGCCTCAGGCTAGGCTCCATCGCAAATGTGAAGCCTTTCTCGCAAATGCGAACAATTTTCTCGCATTTGTGAGACTTCCAACTGCTGCCAAGAACACCAGAAAATCTGGTGTGCTTCCAACTCCTCCCGCACGTCTGAAACTCACCCGAGTCTCCCGGAACCCCGTCCAATCACACAACTCAGTCCCATAACATGACACGGACCTGCTTCAAGCCTCAAATCACGTCAAACAATGCTAAAACTATGAATCGCACTCCAATTCAAGCTTAATGAACTTTAATATTTCAAACTTTTACTTTCGATGTTTAAACCTATCAAATCACGTTCGATTGACCTCAAATTTTGCACACAAGTCATATTCGACATTACGGACCTACTCCAACTTCCGGAATCAGAATCCGACCCCGATATCAAAAATTCCAATTCCGGTCAAACTTCTCAAAAACCTTCAAATTTCTAACTTTCGTCAAATGACTCCAAAATGACCTACGGACCGCTAAATCCACTTTCAGTCGTGCTCCCAATACCAGAATCACCATACGGAGCTATTCCAAGACTCGAAACCCCAAACGGACATTGATAACATTGAAATGCACTTCAACCCAAATTTATGAAATTCTTCCAAAATGCTAACTTCCACAATAGGCGCCGAAACGTTCACGGGTCATCCAAAACCCGATCCGGACATACGCCGAAGTCCGAAATCATCATACGAACCTGCTGGAACCTTCTAATCCCGATTACGGGGTAATTTTCTCAAAAATCCTATCTTAGTCCACTCTTTAACTTAAAGCTTCTGAAATGAGAATTCTCGTTCCAAATAAACTCTGAACTTCCCGGAATTCAATTCCGACCATGCGTACAGGTCATAGTACCAGACGTGAAGCTGCTCACGGCCTCAAACTACCGAACGACATGCTAGACCTCAAAACGACCGGTCGAGTCGTTACATTCTCTCCTACTTAAACATACATTCGTCCTCGAACGTGTGGAGACCTGCACTGGAGTTGTCAGAAATCACTGTGTAACACCTCGTGCACCTACCCGTGCTACCACAACTCAGTTGAGCACAGTAGCTCGATCAAATCTAAAGATAACCTCTTTCATTTAGGCAAATAAGCCTTAGAGCCCAGTTTCAACATCTGAAATTCTCTGCCAGGCCTGCTTTTAATATATGAACACCGTATCAATCCCCACATGATGTATCATAACATGACTGCATACCTTTGCTGAATTCTCACCATGCGCCACATCATTCACAAGACCATAATAACATTCTCTGATCATAATAACCGACATTTCCCGAATCTGATGCTCAAAATGGACCCCATGACATATATAAGTCCTATTCCAACTCTTGCAATACCGCCACGATGGAAGAGACGTGTAGAAACTCATAACCAACTACCGAGTCGACAATTCATTGAGTCTATACTCCTGACAAGAATCATCACCTCGTTCTGAACCAAGTAATGGTGTTTGCTCCTTAATATACTTAATATAATCCGATTGCACGGATCCTAGATCCGATAACCTTGTCTCACCTAGTACGAACTGCTCAGGCAACGAACCACCCCAGACATGACCAAAAGTCTCATATGATGCCGCAGTGTGCCAATGGGCTACAAACTCGAACGTGATACATAAGGCAAACAATCTCTGGAAGGGACTACTCAACTCACGCAGCTAATATGAACTTTCCTCAAAAAATGGGAAACAAAACACAAAGAATAGAATATAAGGGACTGTAATCATCATAACACTGTTGCGGCGCGCAACCCAATCCAAACTACATACCCGTGGCGGCGTGCCACCCGATCAGCACATAGAACTCACACAAGGAGATATACACCAAGCTAAATTGCTCATTGTTACTATATACCGAATATCGGCTTTAAGCACACTAAATGCATAATATCATCCCTGGGAAGACAGATAGTGCAATAAGCTACAAAACTCAAGCACAACTGAGGTGTGATAGCCATCCTGCTCACATTGCACCATCGCTATGCAGAACCTTAACACATAAGAAATTTATCAAGCCGTTTCACAACTCACACGGCGCAATAGAGCATTACATGAAATAGGAGACGACGAAATAACATCCCACGTTCGAATATTCGTCCATGAGGAGCGCTATGCTAGATGAACACATTTGTCCTGATATAGAGCCCACCTACATATTTAAATCCATCCACATACCTCAAGCCGAATTTGATCACCCGCACTAGGATAATAACCTTCATGGGTCCATAGTAACCTCCTTTTTCTCATAATACACAAGAAGAACCATCATAACCGGAGCAAACCTCCACCGTCCATAGCCCAATAAACTGAGTGCCATAAATTCTCAAATTAGTGATATTACCACCATCTTCATACTTGGTTTAATTTTTTATTCAATCAAGTGACTGCACGTCACACTTATACAATCTTCCCGTGAGATACGCTTCCACGATCTCATGCACCCGGTAATAAGTCTGCACTTCCATACCACCGGCCACACAAATACTGTAAAGCAAAGCAAGAGTTCGTAACCAGGATGCAAAGCCTCCTACACAAACACCCATCTCAGGTGACGCTAACGACAATACCAGCTTACTCTAAACATCCAAATCCTTTTCCTGCTCATCCGAGCTCGTTATATCCTTGCCAACACCGAACCTCAACCTTGATCCTTACTTCCAAATTTCATACCACTCATTGCACCTAACATGCCAATATGCGATAGTGCCAGAATTTCATAATAACTCCTGAACCACTAATAGGGTAAACACTTCATCATATCAAAACTTTTTACTTAACTCATTCTGAGAGAACCATAGTAGCACACGAGTGAATTCTCATAACCGTAGAACATTTCAATCTCAAGTAGTGGTCTAAGCCATCATAACCCTTCCGGGATCCGCCCGCACGTAACAGGCCGTAATACTTGAATATTCCTAAATAAAATCATTCACGCCAGCCGTCCATCCACACACGCACCGTCACGAATCACATGCATAATTTAATCATGCTGAAGGAACTGATCACTACCACCAATATGCCAATTCAACTATGGCTAACCAATCTAACTTCTTCAATTTCATCCCTTGATTGCCTTAGAAATAATAATAACTCCATCCGACACATAAAGCGCTCAATCCGCACTCATCCCGAGTGGCCTTGTACCACGAGACCATGTTGTCTCAAATCCCATGAACCAACTCATGCCTTCCTTGGGCGCATTCGCATTCTCAGCTGATACACACATTCCGATAATCCCTCTAGGAATCTAATGTCTGTCTCTCTCATTCACCCAAATAACACACTGCAAGCTGAAGATATCAGAGAACATTCCGAGCCTCTTATCATGATCTGCTACAAAAGCTCGATTCTTAACCATACTGCGGGCTTGAATCCTTAGGCGCCGCATTTTAACCTTTGAATTCACTAGGACCATTGTTGAGAGTCATCCACTCTGGCTTCGTCCCGAATATAATAAACTACGAGGATCACTGGCACATGAATACCCATCTCGATGAAGCACCCGACTGAATCACTTCCTTGTAAATCACCTCCATACGAAACACAAATCTTGAGTCTTCCCAAATCCTGAACATGAGCCAATCAGGCCAACTATAGCACACCTTTACCAATTCCTTTGCTCAAATTACCACTTATGTTCTCTTTTCTTAGCCAAAATAACTTACCAATACGCCGATAACCCAAAACCTCACAAGAAGATAACCATAAAACCCAAATCATAGGTGGTGGGTCTCTCCCACTTAGCTTGAAGCCACCATTACACAACTCTAGAACCCAACAAGATTATTTATTCATTGTTGACATGATCTAGCACAACTAACCCGCCAAATTCCTCGAATCTTTCTTGTAAAACCCTTTATGAATACTCTGAATAATTAACCATATTCACACGACCGATCTCTTTACCGTATAGCTCGTAGAACTCTTCGCAGAAGCTTCGCATACCACGCGACCGCTGATCTGCGCACAGGAGATAACCCACATATGGAAATTACATGGTGACATCTCCCAACGACGTTACACGGGGTACAATCACTATGACATCTATAACCCATCTTGAGGCCGTGCTTATTCGCCAGCTGCACTAGTCCGTTATCTTCTTATTCACATCCACTAAGTACACGACAATATCTTCCAATTCGAAGTCACGTTGTATCCTTCTTCACATCAAGCAACTCCATTCTGTTGTATCAAATATCCCGCCGTACACTAGCCAATATTTCAAATTAAGCCCATAGACTCAATCATCGTCCACTAAAATTCCCAAATCACTCCAAACTTTCGTCAAAAGGGTATAGAAATCCTGCCACTGATCCCATTTGCTACTCTACCACTCTCCTACTTTGGGCAAACTCACTTCTTTAAGAAACCATTCTACTTCCTCTTCTTACCCCTGGCCTTCTAGAAGTCTAGCCACCACATGACACTTTCCACATGTTCTTCCTCATCCTTTGCTGCTCAGTTGATGCCTTAGATCAAAATCTAAGTCAGTGGCTCTTAAACCAATAGACCGCTACTAACTTTAAACATTCCCGAAGATCATCTCTTCTTGAGCCATCGACATTAGAAACATCGATTCAATCCTGAACCACCACACCCCGCGATCTCTGACAGTCGCTTCTCCATTGCTATCTCACAATATCCTTCCCCAAAGGCAAATTGTAGAAGATCATAACACCAGCAAACTTAGTACATTCAACAAGGACAACGGCACCTCATCATAGATGAAAATTTTACCACGCTCGCTAATACTAAGTCTCGTTACTCCATTAACCCAAATCTGAACATTCTTAGCCTGATTGCCTTTCCTCTACCGGGAATAAAATACTGAATCTCTGAATCATGCGCTGAGTAAACCTCCCTTCCAGTCATTCACTGCCCCGACAAGTAGGCAAGCATCCTACCATCACATCAATACTGCGCGAAACCGTTCATAAGCATCATGGCAACTTCTGCCTATCCTCAGAGCTCTCAAAAGTACAGCTCAAACAACCACGCAGGGAGAAAAATCCTGCACCACATTCGTAGTACCATTACAATTATTCACTCGCCGACTCATGACCAGCGCTTCGCGTTGCAAAAGATTGAATGGAAAGGAAATGAAGGCATATGCCTCAAAGGGAATCAAATCACACGATGAGGAAATCAAGAAGGGAAGTGCTCCTAGCAGCCCTGTAGCCTCTCGAAGATAAGTACAAACGTCTCCGTACCGATCCACGAGACTCTACTGGACTTGCTCATGACTCGTGAGACCTAAGGGAATCTAGTTCTCTAATACCATGTTGTCACGACCTTAAATCCACTAAGGGTCGTGATGGCGTCGGACACCATTGTCAGGCAAGCCAACACCAAATATCTAGTAATTTCTCGGTTTAGATATTTCTGAAAACATTTATTTTATACATTTAAACAATAAATAATAAATTTCACTGAATAAATAATTACTCCTTTAACAATTTTAAAATATAAAGTAATCCATAGACATCCCAGAACTCGGTGTCACAAGTGCATGAGCAATTTCTAGGAAACAATATAGTACAATAACTGTCCGGAATACAAATTGGACAGTAGAGGAAATACAATAGAGTACTCTGAAAACAGACTCTGCTAGATGCCGTCTCGAGAAGTGCAGCTCACCTAAGTCTCCGTATCAACCATGCCGCTACGCTCATTAGGCCGCTAGAGGTACATGTGCCTGTGCAACAAAAATGAACGGCAAGTGTAGCATGAGTACAAAAACAACGTGCACTCAGTAAGTATCCCGCCTAATCTCTGTAATGACCCGACCGTTCGTTTTGAGCTCTAGCGCGTCGTCCAGCAGTCAGAGGCCATGAGCAGCTTCATTTCAGGTGTTATGACTTGTACGCGTGGTCGGAATTGAATTTCGGGAAATTCGGAGTTGATTTGGGAAGAGAATGCTCATTTCAGAAGCTTAAAGTTGGAAGAATTAACTAGGATTGGAATTTTGAGTAAACGACCTCGGAATCGGGATCTGAAGGTTCCAGCAGGTTCGTATGATGATTTCGGACTTGGGCGTATGCCCGGATCGGGTTTTGGATGACCCGGGAGCGTTTTGGCGCCTATTGTGGAAAGTAGCATTTTGAAAGAAATTTCATAAGTTTGGGTTGAAGTGCATTTCAGTGATATCGATGTCCGTTTGGGAATCCAAGACTGGGAGCAGCTCCATATGGTGATTCTGGAGTCATGAGCAAGTTTAGTAGAGTCTCGCTGATCGGTACGGAGACGTCTGTACTTATCTTCGGGAGGCTACAGGGCTATTAGGAGTACTTCCCTTCTTGATTCCTTATCGTGCGATTTGATTCCTGTGAGGCTTATGCCTTTGTTTCTTTCCTACTCAATCTTATGTGACGCGAAGCGCTTGTTATAAATCGAGAATTGAAGAACCGTAATGGTACTACAGATGTCATACGGGATGTTTCTCCCGGTATAGTTGATCGGATTATTATCGTCGCTTGGTAGAAGGATATTTTATTATTTCAGCCCAGTAGCGGCACTCGGAGGGCTCTGAGGCTAGGCACAAGTTGCCATGATGCTTATGAACGATTGTTCCGCAGTAGTGATATGATGGTAGGATGTTTGCTCACGTGTCGGGGCAGTGAATGACTTGAGGGGAAGTTTACTCAGTGCGTGATTCAGAAATCCAATATTTTACTTTCGGCGGGGGAAAGGCAATCGGACTAAGAATGTGCAGATCTGCGATGATGGAGTAACGAGGCTGGGTATTTGCAAGCGTGGAGGAATTCTTATCTGTAATAAGGTGTCATTGTCCTTGATGAATGTACTAAGCTCGCCGGTGTTATGACCTTCTACAATTCGCCTTTGGGGAAAGCTTTTGGGAGGTAATATCGAAAATGCGGCTGTCATATATCGCAGGGTGCGGTATTTAAGGATGAATCAGTGTTTCTAACGTCGACGGTATGAGAAAGAGGATCTTCCGAAAGGTGCAAAGTTAGCAGCAATCGTGGGTTCAAGTGCCACGAAAATAGACTTTAATTTAGGCAGCAGCTGAACAGCAAAGGATGAGGAAAGACATGTGGGAAGTGTCAGGCGGTGGCTAAAATTTCTAGAAGGCCGAGTATAAGAGGCCAAGGGTCGAGTAATCTATTAAGGGGATGAGTTCCACCAAAGTGGGAGAGTGGCGGAGTTGCATATAAGCTTTGCAGTGGGATGACCACGTACCTTAAGGAGAGATTGGAATGATTTGGGATTATAGTGACTGGCGATTGAAGTCTACGGGTTTAATGGGAAGTATGGGCTATTATGCGGCAGGAGATTTGATATAACGGGAGGGAGCTGCTTGAAATGAAGGAGGATGCAGCATAACTCGGAATTGGAAGGATGATGCCGCACATTTAATTGATGTCCACGAAGGGTGAATGGACTTGTGCAGCTGGAGAGCAAGCTCAGACTCAGGATTGTTTATTGGTGTCATAGTTATTGTACCCCGTACAGCAGCGTTGGAAGATGTCGGAGAGTGATTTCCACAGGGGGTTATTCCCTGTGAGCAGGTTAGCGGTCGCATGGTTGGTGAAGTTTCTGCAAAGAATTCTACGGGTTATAGCAAAGAGATCAATCGTGCGAATGTGTTTGATGATTTGGAGTATTCAAAGGGGTTTTACAGAAAGATTTCGAGAATTTTGACGGTTTATTGGGCAAAGCTATGTCAATAAGAGATAAATAATACTAGTGAATTCCAGAGTTGCGCAATGATGGCTTCAAGCTAAGTGGGAGAGTCCCACCGCCTATGATTGGTTGCATAGTTAACCACTTGTGAGGTTTCTGGTTATTAGCGTATTGATGGGTTATTCCAGTTACGGGAAAGGACCATAAGTGGTAATTTGAGCAGATGAATTGTCGAATGCATGTTATGGTTGGCCTTATTGGCTCATGTTCAGACTTGGGGAAGGATTCAGGACCTATGCCTTGTATAGATGCAGGTTTCAAAGGAAGTGATTCTGTCGGGTGCTTCATCGAGAGGGTACTCATGCGTTATAAGATTCATGGAGTTTATTATATTCGGGGCCAAGTCAGAGCGGGTGGCCGTCAGCAACGGTCCTAATGGATTAAAAAGGGGTAAAGTGTGGTGCCTAATGATTTCGAGCCTATATGTGCAGTTGAGAATCAAGCTTTTGCAGCAGCTTATGAATGGAGGCTCAAAACATTCTATGATGTTTTGACTTGCAGTGTAGCATTGAGAGGAAAATGAGAAGAGATTTCAGGTTCATAAAACGGATTAGCAGAATGGGCATATCAGTTGAGGGTGCGAATATGCGCGCAAGAAAGGTATGAAATGGTTCGTGGGATTTGGTACAGCATGGTCTCGTTATTCAAGGTCACTCGGGGTGAGTGCAGATGGAGTATGTTTTATGTTGAAAGGAGTTAGTATTATTTCTAAGGCAATCACGGATAAATTGGAAGAAGGTAGGCTGATTGGCCATAGTTGAATTGGCATATTGGTGCCAGTGATCAATCCTTCGGTGTTATCAAGTTATGCAAGTGATTGTGACGGTACGTGTGAGGCCTGTCGGCCGCCGTAATTGATGTTATTTAGAAGTATTCTACCGTTATGGCCCGTTATGCGTGGGCGGATCCCGGAAGGGTTGTGGTGGATTAGACCACTACTTAAGGATTTGTATGTTCTATGGTTATGAGGATTCACCTGTGTGCTGCTATGGTTCTCCTGAAGTGAGTTAAGTGAAAAGTTTTATATAATGAAGTGTTAATCTATTAGTAATTCTGGAGTTATGAGGAAGAGTCGTGTTCTATCGTATATTGGCATATTGGGTGCGGTAAGTGATATGGAATTTGAAGTGAGGATCAAGGTTGCAGTTCGGTGTTGAAAAGGATATCACGAGCTCGGATGAGTAGGAAGGGGGTTTAGATGTTCTAGTATTGTCTTCAGCGTCACCTGAGATCGATGTTTTGTAAAAAGTCTTTGCATCCTGGTTAAGGAATTCTTGATCGCTTTTCAACATTAGTGCGGCCGGTGGTTTGGGTGTACAGACCTGTTAATTGTTATGATAAGTGGTGGGAGCGTGTCCCACAGAAAGATTGTATATATGTGGCATGTATCCACTTGATTGATTAAAGATTTAAACCAAGTATGAAGATTGTGGTGATATCGTCAATTTGAGAATTTATGCTTAGAGGGCACATGGCTTACTGAGTGGTGGACTGTGGATGAGTACTCCGGTTATGATGGTTGTTCTTATGTGTTATGAGAAAAAGGGGCAGTCATTATGGACCTTTGAAAGGTTATTAGCCTAGTTGGTGCAATCAGAAATCGGCTTGAGATCAGTGGATTGATTTAAATGTGAACAGGGGCTTTATATCAGGCCAGATGTGTTCATCACAGCAATACGCTCCTTATGGAAGGGAGTCAGGGTGTTATTTCGTTGTCAGCTATTTCATGTAATGATGTTTTGCGTCGTGCGAGTTGTGAGACGGCTTGGTGAATTTCTTATGTGTTGAGGTTCCGCATAGAGATGAGGTTATATGAGCAGGATGGCTCTTGAGATTCAGATCATATATCGCACTTCAGTTGTGCTCGAGTTTGTGAATTATAGCGTTATATGTCTCCCCAGGGAATGGTATTATACATTTACCGTGTTTATGACTGATATTCAGTATTTTGTTGTAATGAGCAATTTAGCTCGATGTACACCTCCTTATGTGAGTTCCATGTGTGGATCGGGTGGCACGCCGCCATGGGTATGTTATTTGGATCGGGTGGCACACCGCCATGGGTTATGTTGTGTGGATCGGATGGCACGCCGCCATGGTTATGATTGCTCGGATCGGGTTGCGCGCCGCAACAGTGTGATGTTCAGTACAGTTCCCCATATCTGTTTATTGTGTTCTATTTTCTATTCTCTAAAGGAAGCTCATATTAGCTGTGCGCCCGCGTCGCATGTATGATTCGCGAGCGGGGTAATTGAAATTCCTTTTCAGAGTTCATTTTCCTTTTTGTATCGCATTCTAATTGGTAGCCTATTGGCACATTGTGGCATCATATGAGACTTTTGGTCATGTCGGGGTGGCTTATTGCCTGAGCAGTTCGTACTGGGTGAGACGAGATTGTTGGATTTAGGATCAGTGCAATCTGATTACGCGAAATATATTAAGGGGCAAAGATCATTATTTGGTTCATAATGAGGTAATGTTTCTTGTCAGAAGTATAGACTCAATGATTGGTTGACTCGGCAGTTGATTATGAATTTCTGCACATCTCTTCCGTTGTGGCGGCATTGTAAGAGTTAGAGTAAGACCTGTGTAGGTCATGGGGTGCAATGGGAGCATCAGATTCGTGGAATTT
>NW_017677590.1:20648-28956 GCF_001879085.1 Nicotiana attenuata
TGTGGTCTGGTGAGTAAAGTGATGCTAGGTGTGAATTCAGCAAAGATATGCAGCCATGTTTGGGTACAGCGTGTAGTGATTGATATGGTGATCTTATGTTGGAAACAGGTCGGGCATAGAATTTCGGATGTTGGAATTGGGCTCTAAGGCCTATTTGCTTGAATAAAAGGGAATATCTTCAGAATTATCGAGCTAATGTGCTGAACTAAGTTGTGGTAGCACGGGGACGTGCATGAGAAGTTAAACAGTGATTTCAGACTACTTCAGTGTAGTTCTCAGCACGTTCGAGGACGAACGTATGTTTAAGTGGGAGAGGATGTAACGACTCGACCGATTGTTTTGAGCTCTAGTGCGTCGTCCAGCAGTCAGAGGCCATGAGCAGCTTCATTTAAGGTGTTATGACTTGTACGCGTGGTCGGAATTGAATTTCGGGAAGTTCGGAGTTGATTTGGGAAGAGAATGCTCATTTCTGAAGCTTAAAGTTGAAAGAATTAACTAGAATTGGAATTTTGAGTAAACGACCTCGGAATCGGGATCTGAAGGTTCCAGCAGGTTCGTATGATGATTTCGGACTTGGGTGTATGCCCGGATCGGGTTTTGGATGACCCGGGAGCGTTTTGGCGCCTATTGTGGAAAGTAGCATTTTGAAAGAAATTTTATAAGTTTGGGTTGAAGTGCATTTCAGTGATATCAATGTCCGTTTGGGAATCCGAGTCTAGGAGCAGTTCCGTATGGTGATTCTAGAGTTGGGAGCGCGATCAGAAGTGAATTCGGAGGTCCGTAGGTCATTTTGGAGCCATTTGGCTAAAGATAGAAATTTGAAGGTTTTTGAGGAGTTTGACCGGAAGTGGACTTTTTGATATCGGGGTCGGAATCCGATTCCGGAAGTTGGAGTAGGTCCGTAATGTCAAATATGACTTGTGTGCAAAATTTGAAGTGAATCGGACGTGATTTGATAGGTTTCGGCATCGAATGTAGAAGCTTGAAATTTCAAGGTTCATAAAGCTTGAATTGGGGTGTAATTCATGGTTTTAGCGTTGTTTGATATGATTTGAGGCCTCGAGCAAGTCGGTAACGTGTTTTAGGACTGGTTGGTAGGTTTGGTTGAGGTCCCGGGGGCCTCGGGCGCATTTCGGATGCTCAACGGATCGAAATTTGGTAAAAAGCTGCTGCTGGTTGCTGGTATCTGGTTTCCTTCTTCGCGAACGCAAAGGAAGTCTCGCGAACGCGAAGAAGGAAAATAGGAGGCTTCTGGATTTGGCCTTCGCGAACGCGAGGTTGAAGTCGCGAACGTGAAGGGGTGGATTGGGCTGCTACGCGAACGCGGGGGAGAGAGCGCGAACGCGTAGAAGGAAAAGCTGGACCTGGGTCATTGGCCTACGCGAATGCGAGGCCTGGTATGCGAACGCGAAGGGCTGGGTAACTGGCCTTCGCGAACGCGAGCGAGAGGTCGCGAACGCGAAGAAGGGTGGACCTGGGCTGGGCAGAATATTTAAAAATCGGGGTTTGAGTTCATTTCACCCATTTTTCTCTTGGCTTGGGCGATTTTTAGAGCTTTTGAAGAGGGGGTTCCGTCATTCATCACGAGGTAAGTAATTTATGCTAGTTTTGAATTAAATACAAGGTTTATATATGGATTTAGACTTGGAAAATTGTAGAAAACTTGAGGTTTGAGGGAAAACCTAGAAAATTAGTATTCTTGGATTTTGACCACGATTTTGGGTATGGAATTTAGAGAAAATTATATATTTGAGTTCGTGAAGCTATGGGTAAACTTTATCTTCGAAAAATTTCGGATTCCGGGCACGGGGGCCCGAGGGCGTTTTTCTCAACTTTTCGGTCGGGGTTGGGAATTGCTATAAATTGGATTGTAATGAGTAATTGAGCATATATTAATGGATTTGTATAATCATTGGCTAGTTTTGGAGCGTTGTGTGTCGATTCGAGTCTTTGGAAGAGCGTGGAATGCCGGTTATGGATCTTCGGAGCGAGGTGAGTCTCCTTTCTAACCTTGTAAGAGGGAATTGTCCCCATAGGTAAAAAAAAATAATTGGTTATGTGCTCCTAATTGTGGGGGCTACGTGCGCACGAGGTGACGAGAGTCTGTGCGTAGCTACTATTATGCTATTGTCCGGGTAGTTTAGGACCCAAGAGCATGTTATACTGGGATTATCTGTGAACTTATTGACAGCTTGAATTGCTTAAATCACATTGAATTAGAAAATAAATTCTAAAAGGATTAAACTTCATTTTTCTTAAATGGTTAAAAGAGGATTGACTTTCTTTGGATAATTGCTCCGTGTGGACTCTTGATTGACTGTCTGTGTGTGTTTAAATTTTGGAGCGGGCCGAACGCCTCGGCAGATTAAATAGATGCATCTATGGTTCGCGCCTTTCGACCCTCGGCAATGCACATTCTACATTCTGTTGGAGCGGGCCGTCGACCTCGGCATGATTTGTGCATGCTTGTATTGCAGCCTTGAACTTATTAAAGTTGTTATTGCCTTTTCATGGCTTGAGAATATTTGGACAAATAATGACAAGAAGTTTTGGAAATTTCCTATAAAAGAAATAATTGTTTACTTGTTTTCCTCTATTGGATTAAAAATCATGTTTATAGAAATCCACGATTTAATGTATTATTGGCATCATTATTGGACCATTAGTAAGTGTCGAAGTCGACCATCTCGTCTCTACTTCTTCGAGATTAGGCGGGATACTCATTGAGTACACGTTGTTTTCGTACTCATACTACACTTCTGTGCATTTTTGTTGCACAGGTATATGTAACTCTAGCGGCCTACTGGGCGTAGCAGCACGGATGATTTGGGGACTAGGTGAGTTGCATTATTCGAGGCGGCCCGCAGCTAGTATAGCCTCTTCTAGTATATTGTATTTACTTTCTGTCCACTGTATTCCGAACGGATGTTGTATTATATTATTTCTTAGAAATTGCTCATGCACTTGTGACACCGGGTTCTGGGATGGTTTTGAAATATATTGTATTAATTTGCTTATTATTTAATTTGAATTGAAGCAGTTGTCTCTTTACTTATGAAATTAGAAGGAAAATCTGGGTTTTCAAAATTGTCTAAATTGGAATCTAATTAAGTATTTTTATTTGGCTTGCCTGACAGCAGTGTCCGGCGCCATCACGACCCTTAGTGGATTTTGGGTCGTGACAATCTCGAAGAAGTAGAGACGAGAGGTCGACTTCGACACTTACTAGTGGTCCAATAATAAAATACCAATTGTACAATAAATCAAGGATTTCTATAAACATGGCTATAACTCAATAGAATGGAGCAAGTAAACAATTCTTTTATTCATAGGGAAATTTCCAAATCCGTTTTCATCATTTATACATTTATTCTCAATCCGGTAAAAAAAGCAATGTCCTCATTTATAAATATCAATGCAAGCAATACAAGCATACGCAAATCATGCCGAGGTCATACGGCCCGATCCAACAATATTTAAACTGTGCACTCCCAGGGGGTCGAATGGCGCGAACCATAGATGCATCTATTTAATCTACTGATGCGATCGGCCCGTTCCACAATAAATAAACACTTTCAAACAGTTAAATCAAGAATTCATCAAGGAGAATTTATTCAGGAAACGCAAGTTTCTCTTTTAAAAGTCAAGAAACAATGTCTAGTTTTTAGAAATTAATTTACACGTTCAATATGTTTTAAGCATTTCAAATTGACAACAAGATTTCAAATATTACAGATAAAGCATGCTTTGGGTCCTAGACTACCCGGACTTAAGCATAATAGCAGCTACGCACGGACTCTCATCACCTCGTGCATACATAGTCCCCACAAATAGAAGCACATATCCTATTAATTCACCTATGGGGACAATTCCCTCCTACAAGGTTAGAAAGGAGACTCACCTCGCTCCGAAGCCTATATCCCAATTCAAGAACGCGCTCAAACCTCCAAATCGGATCCGAACGATCCAAAACTATTCAAATGGGGTAAGAACTAGTCAATACATGCTAAAAAGTTCATATTCTAATTATTAAACCAATTTCCCAACCCTAAATGCAAGGTTCTTAAAATTCATCCCCGGGCCCACGCGCCCGAATTCCGGAAATTTTTTAAGAAAGTTGTTACCCATAACCTAAGGATCAAGAATATACGATTTTTACTCCATTCCATAACAAATTTCGTGGTTAAATCTTGTTTTTATCAAAACCCTAGGTTTTCAACCCTTGATTTTCCCTAATATATACATGTTAATCTACCCGTAATCTATATATTTAACTCATGTTGTGTAAAAATTACTTACCTCAAAGTGCTAGGTGGAAACCCTCTTCCAAAAGCTCCAAAATCGCCCAAGAGATGAAACGAAATGAGCTAAATGTGCACAGGCCTCAGATGTCGCAAATGTGACAAAACCATCGCAAATGCGAACATGGGCCTCCTCTGCCAAGGTCGCAAATGCGACCAATGAGTCGCAAATGCGGACTTTGCTGAGGTCGCAAATGCGACCAAAACATCACAAATGTGGACTCTTCCTCAGGTCAGCTCCATCGCAAATGCGAAGCCTTTCTCGCAAATGCGAGGTTCGCAAATGCGAACAATTTTCTCGCATTTGCGAGACCTGCAACTGCTGCCAAGAACACCAGAAAGTCTGGTGCGCTTCCAACTCCTCCCGCACGTCCGAAACTCACCCGAGGCCCCCGGGACCCCATCCAATCACACAACTGAGTCCCATAACATGACACGGACCTGATCGAAGCTTCAAATCGCGTCAAAGAATGCTAAAACCATGAATCGCACTCCAATTCAAGCTTAATGAACTTTGAAATTTCAAACTTCTAGTTTTGATGTTTAAACCTATCAAATCACATCCGATTGACCTCAAATTTTGCACACAGGTCATATTCGACATTACGGACTTACTCCAACTTCCGGAATCGGAATCCGACCCCGATTTCAAAAAGTCCACTTCCAGTCAAACTTCTCAAAAACCTTCAAATCTCGAACTTTTGTCAAATGACCTACGGACCTCCAAATCCACTTTCGGTCGCGCTCCCAATACCAGAATCACCATACGGAGCTATTCTCAGACTCAGAATCCCAAACGGACATCGATAACATTGAAATGAACTTCAACCCGAATTTATGAAATTCTTCCAAAATGCTAACTTCCACAATAGGCGCCGAAACACTCACGGGTCATCCAAAACCCGATCTGAACATACGCCCAAGTCTGAAATCATCATACGAACCTGCTGGAACCTTCGAATCCCAATTCCGGGGTCATTTTCTCAAAAATCCAATCTTAGTCCACTCTTCAACTTAAAGCTTCCGAAATGAGAATTCTCTTTCCAAATAAACTCCGAACTTCCCGGAATTCAATTACGATCATGCGTACAGGTAATAATACCTAATGTGAAGCTTCTCACGGCCTCAAACTGCCGAACGATGTGCTAGAGCTCAAAACGACCGGTAGGGTCGTTACATTCTCTCCTACTTAAACATACGTTCGTCCTCGAATGTGCGGAGACCTGCACCGGAGTTGTCTGAAATCACTGTGTAACGTGCACCTACCCGTGATACCACAACTCAATTGATCACATTAGCTCGATCGAATCTAAAGATAACCTCTTTCATATAGGCAAATAAGCCTTAGAGCCCAGTTTCAACATCCGAAATTCTCTGCCAGGCCTGCTTCTATTATGTGAACACCATATCAATCCCCACATGATGTACCATAACAGGACCGCATACCTTTACTGAATTCTCACCATGCGCCACATCATTCACAGGACCATAATAACATTCTCTGATCATAATAACCGACAGTTCCCAAATCTGATGCTCACAATGGACCCCATGACATATATAATCCTATTCCAACTCTTGCAATACTGCCGCGACAGAAGAGATGTGTAGAAACTCATAACCAACTGCCGAGTCGACAATGCATTGAGTCTATACTCCTGACAAAAATCATCACCTCATTCTGAACCAAATAATGGTGTTTGCTCCTTAATATACTTAATATAATCCGATTGCACTGATCCTAGATCCGATAACCTTGTCTCACCTAGTACGAACTGCTGAGGCAGCAAACCACCCCAAACATGACCAAAAGTCTCATATGATGCCGCAGTGTGCCAATGGGCTACAAAATCAAACGTGATATATAAGGGAAACGAACTCTGGAAGGGACTACTCAACACACTATAACGACCCGACCGGTCGTTTTGAGCTTTTGCGCTTTGATCGCCAGTTCTCAGGCATGACTTGCCCCGTGTGATGTATTATGACTTATGTAATGGTTGGTTTTGACTTAAAGGGTAATCGGTATGAATTTGGAAGAACAGTTCTCAGTTGAAGCTTGAAATTTGAAAGGTTTGACCAAGATCTAACTTGTTTGTATATGATCTCGGATCAGAATTTTTATGATTTGGTTAGCTCCGTTAGGTAATTTGGGGCTTAGGAGCATGGTCGGAATGCATTTTGGAAGTCCGTGGAAGGTTTAGACTTGAATTGGCGAAATTAAGATTTCGGCGTTTTCCGGTTGATAGGTGAGATTTTGATATAGTGGTCAGAATAAAATTCCGGAAGTTGCAGTAGTTCCGTTATGTCATTTGGGATGTGTGTGCAAAATCTCAGGTCATTCGGACGTGGTTTGGTTGAGTTTTTGATCAAAAACGTAATTTGGAAGTTCTTGAAATCCTTAGGCTTGAATCCGATAAGATTCGGTGTTTTAATGATTGTTTTGAGCATTCCGAAGGTTAGAACAAGTTTGAATGATGTTATGGGATATGTTAGTGCCTTTGGTTGAGGTCCCGGGGACCTCGGGTGAGTTTAGGGTGATTAAACAGATCAAATTTGTATGTTAAAAGTTGTAGATTTTGGCTTCAGTTCCGTTGCAGGTTTTTCTTCATCGCGATCGCGTGAGGAGGCTCGCGATCGCGTAGAGTTATCTCAGGGGGGCATCCAGGTTGCTCTTTGCGTTCGCGTAGATAGGGCTGCGATCGCACAGCTTTATGTTTCTGTGTATCGCGGTCGCGTGGTCTCATTCGCGATTGCGTAGTTGGAAGATTTTGGGCATCGCGTTCGCGTGAGGATACACGCGATCGCGTGGAGGGAATTATGGACTGTGCTTTGCGATCGCGATGGGTTTTCCGCGATCGCGATTAAGTAAAAATGAGAGCTGGGTAGAATGTTTTAAAAGCTCATTTCCTCAAATTTGAGGCTAAGTTCCTCCATTGTTGGTCAATTTTGAAGCTTTTTGAAGAGGAATTAAGAGGGATTCAAGGAGAATCGCCTGGAGGTAAGATTTTTGAACTCAATACTCGATTCTTGTGTGAATTCCACCTAATTAATCATGGAATTAAGCCTAAAATTGAAGAACTAGGGCTTGGGAATTTAAAACCAAACATTTCGGATTTGAAGGATCATTTGTGGATGGATTTTGATGTTCTTGGTATGTATGTACTCGTTGGGAGATAAGCAATCCGTTGATGTGAAAATTACTGAATTTCGAGACGTGGGCCCGGGGGCCGGGGTTGAGCAATTTTGGGATTTTGATGTTAAATTGGATATTTTTTGAGTGGGCTTCGTTCCCTTAGCATACTTTAATGATTATGTACTGATTGTGGCTAGATTCGGAGCATTCGGAGGTCGATTCGTGCGGGCTAAGGCATCGCGGGCTAGAGTTTGGACCGGATCGAGGTAAGTAATGATTGTAAATACTGTCCTGAGGGTTTGAAACCCCGGATTACACATCGTTGTGTTACTTTGAGGTGACGCACACGCTAGATGACGAGCGTGGAATTGTGCACCGTTGGGGATTGTGGCTTGGTCAGTCCCGTACGACTGTTAAGTCGCGTACTTGATTTGAAAATCTTATGATATTCCTTGTTCTAGAGACTTATATTATATTTTGGGTTGTATTCCATGTTTGGGGCCTTCTGCCGACCTGTTGAGACCCTTAGGGGCAATTTTACTATTTTTCCTCACTCTATTTATTTTGAAAGCATATCCTCAGTCATGTTTTTACCTGGTTATTGTTAAATCTGTTTTTATCACTATATTTCTTAGAAATGTGAAAATTGTTTGGGCCGGGTTCCCTGTTTTATTGATGGTCCGAGTGATCGTGAGTTGATGACTGAGATAGACCGAGGGTCTGATTGTGAGGTTGATGACTGAGATAGACTGAGAGTCTGATGGTGAGGTTAATGGATGAAAGAGGCCGAGGGCCTGGCTGTGAGGATTATATACCTATGGATCGGGCTGCACGCCGCAGTAATATATATATATATATATATATATATATA
>NW_017677591.1:0-558 GCF_001879085.1 Nicotiana attenuata
GTCGTGCCATGGCCATGTCCTGCGACATCCTGGCACGTGCAATGGCCATGTCCTGCGACGTCCTGACACGTGCCATGGCCATGCCCTGCCATGTACTACGACGTCCTGACACATCTTGAGTCGTGCCATGGCCATGTCCTGCCACGTCCTGCGACGTCCTGACACGTGCCATGGCCATGTCCTACGACGTCCAGACACGTGCCATGGCCACGCCCTGCCATGTCCTGCGACGTCCTAGCTCGTCCTGAGTCGTTCCATGGCAACGCCCTGCCATGTCCTGCGACGTCCTGACACGTCCTGAAGTCGTGTCATGGCCATGTCCTGCCACGTCCTACGACGTCCTGACACGTGCCATGGCCATCTCCTGCGACATCTTGACAAGTGTCATGGCCACGCCCTGCCATGTCCTGCAACGTCCTGACCAGTGCCATGGCCATGCCCTGCGATGTTGTGCGACGTCCAGACTTGTCCTACGACGCCCTGACACGTACCATGGCCATGTCTTGCGACGCCCTGACACGTGCCATGGCTATGTCCTGTGACGTCCTGACTGTCCTG
>NW_017677591.1:19199-21699 GCF_001879085.1 Nicotiana attenuata
AGCTTCGCCCCATGCGCATGGCACCTTGCGGCGCTACTTGCACGATGCTTTGCCGTTCTGTTGCCAAAAGCCATCAGCCGCCACGAGCGATGTCGCCTCCCGATGTTGCCCGCAACAACCGATGGCAATCGACATGTACTGAGCTTCGCCCCATGCGCACGGCACCTTGCGGCGCTACTTGCACGACGCTCCGCCGTTCGTTGTCAAAAGCCATCAGCTGCCACGAGCGGTGCCAGACACAACCCGCAACAACCGATGGCAATCTGCAACTTACTAAGCTTCGCCCCATGCGCATGGCACCTTGCGGCGCTACTTGCACGATGCTTTGCCGTTCTGTTGCCAAAAGCCATCAGCCGCCACGAGCGATGTCGCCTCCCGATGTTGCCCGCAACAACCGATGGCAATCGACATGTACTGAGCTTCGCCCCATGCGCACGGCACCTTGCGGCGCTACTTGCACGACGCTCCGCCGTTCGTTGTCAAAAGCCATCAGCTGCCACGAGCGGTGCCAGACACAACCCGCAACAACCGATGGCAATCCGCAACTTACTAAGCTTCGCCCCATGCGCATGGCACCTTGCGGCGCTACTTGCACGATGCTTTGCCGTTCTGTTGCTAAAAGCCATCAGCCGCCACGAGCGATGTCGCCTCCCGATTTTGCCCGCAACATCCAATGGCAATCGACACTTACTAAGCTTCGCCCCATGCGCACGGCACCTTGCGGCGCTACTTGCACGATGCTCCGCCGTTCGTTGCCAAATGCCAATGTTTGCCACGAGCGGTGTCACCACCAGGCATACTACGAGCCCACACGAGTACTTGCCGGCGCGGTTTGTGAACTTCGGGGACGTAGCACGGACAAGCCGTGCATGCCCCCAATGCCCACGCCCCATGCCAGCGTCCCCCATGCATGCCCGCCTCTGCCTGGCAGCAAGCACCTGAGGTGCCTTTCAACACCTCTACCCCCCTTATATATACTTAAAAAAAAAAAACCCAAGTTTCAGGAGTAGACATGTTTTGGCCAGAGAATCATAATGGAGTTGTACAACACCAAATAGCACAAACCAAGGTACAACTTAGCTAATATATTCACAAATGACTTTTAAACATTGTAAATGATATTTTTTACAAAAAATAATATTTTTTTTGAAATATTTTAATTAAAAAACGAAAAATACTTAATAATATAGTAAAAAATATGAAAAATATTATAAAAATAGGAAAAACAATGGAGAAAATTTCCAATACATCTAGTAATAATATAGCACATAAAAGAGTAAATATTTTTATAAAAAAGTAACATAAAAACTATTTAAAATTACAAAAAATGCATAAATATTAATAAAAAATAGATAAAAAAATAGGTAAAATACATAATATTATAATAAAAGCATATGGATGGCCAACCACCATTAATCCTGAGGAACTTCCATTGTCATCACCATAAGTGATTCCGACTTCAAACCGCCGGCGCCAACCACCAAGCGTCGCCGGTCGCTACCGCTCGAACCACCGCGACTTTCCACCACCGCCGCCAACGACCACCAACATCGTTGCGCTTGACATGTTGCTAAGCATTGGCTAGCACTAGACGTGGTGCGAAGTGGAGCGAGGTGGTGCGACGGGGTGCGGCTTGGTGCGACGTCATGCCATGGCCACGCCCTGCCATGTCCTACCATGTCCTGCGACGTCCAGCGTTGTGGCATGGCCACGCCCTACCATGTCCTACGATGGCCTGTGACGTCTCATGGCCACGCCTTGCCATGTCCCGCTACGTGCCATGACCATGTCCTGCAATGTCCTGACACGTGCCATGGCCATGTCCTGCGACGTGCCATGGCCAAGTACTGCCATGTCTTGCGACGTCCCGACATGTGCCATGGCCACACCCTGCCATGTCATGCGACGTCCTGACACGTCTTGAGTCATGCCATGGCCATGTCCTGAGACGTCCTGGCACGTGCAATGGCCATGTCCTGAGACGTCCTGACACATGCCACGGCCATGTCCTGCGACGTCCTGACATGTGCCATGCCCACGCCCTGCCATGTCCTGCGACGTCCTCGCTCGTCCTGAGTCGTGCTATAGTCACGCCCTGCCATGTCCTGCGACGTCCTGACACATCCTGAAGTCGTGCTATGGCCATGTCCTACCACGTCCTGCGACGTCCTGACACGTGCCATGGCCATGTCCTGCGACGTCCTGACACGTGTCGTGGCCACGCTCTGCCATGTCCTGCGACGTCCTGACACGTGTCGTGGCCACGCCTTGCCATGTCCTGTGACGTCCTGGCTTGTCTTGAGTCGTGCCATGGCCACGCCGTGCCATGTCGTGCGACGTCCTGACTTGTCCTGCGACGCCCTGACACATGCCATGGCCATGTCTTGCGACGCCCTGACACGTGCCATGGCTATGTCCTGCGACATCCTGACTTGTCCTGCGACGCCCTGACACGTGCCATAGCTATGTCCTGTGACGTCCTGACTTGTCCTGCGACGCC
>NW_017677592.1:0-28953 GCF_001879085.1 Nicotiana attenuata
ATGTGTGTGAGTATGTGTGGTGGTCAAGATGGTCACTTTCACGGTTGTGCTTATATTTCTTACCTTCCCCAACCCTTACTTTGATGGTCTCTTTTTCAGTGAAGTTAATAGGAACAAAGAACCTAGGGAAGCTGACCTAAAGAAGCTCGAAGATATGTTAAAGTGCATTTTGGAACAACAGAGTAAATTACTACTGCGGATAGAAAGGCAGGAGGAAACTATTCACAACTTGAAAGTTCACATGAGTCAACTGGTTGAAGTTTTTAATGCTCAACAAGCCAATATTGTGAATAGTATCCAAGAAGAGCGTGAATTAGATACAGAAATTGATGAGCTAGAGGAGGAGGCTAGAGTAGAACACCAACAATCAATCACACTAGATTTTGAGGATGTCGACGTTGTAGAAGAGATACTAGAGTCAACCAAGGATATCGAGGATACATATTTAGTTGACTCTATTGTCATTAGTGTTGAGAATGTAGACAGTCCCAATGTTCATGTAGTTGAGCGCATTGGTCCTCAATCCAAGCATTTTTCCACATTGTGTTTAGATGATGATATGGAAATAGAGTCGTCCGAGCCATTTGAGGAGTCGAGGAATGAGGAACAAAGTGCTTACATTCCGGAATTCTTCTTGCCAGAAAATCGGGATTACACACCTCATCTAAAGGCCAAGAAGTGCAGAATACTACATTATTTTATTGGGCCAGCCAGATTCATTCCACCACCCTAGGAGCATGATCATAGAGCAGAATCAAAACTTGGGGTCCGATTCATAAGTTCAAAGTGGAGGCAGAAAGTGATTCACGTCGTGCCGCGACGTTAAATCAAGCGCTTGTTGGGAGGCAACCCAGCTTTATTGCTTTCTTTTATTTATTTTTTTTATTTTTTTAATTGTATTATTTTTGTAATGTCAATTTTTTTATTTTCTAGGAGCATGGAAAGCAAAGGTATTGGAAGGATGCATCAGCAAACCAAATGGTTGGAACTAAGTGTGAGGTACCCACACGAAGGACCAAGCTTGGGAGAAGTCTGAGTACCCCATGAACTGCTAGTGCTTCGGCCTTTGGCCTACCAGGGAGTTTCTTTTACCCTCTTGTATGTATGGGTATGCATTGGGGACAATGCACAATTTTAAGTGTGGGGTGAGGAGATTGTCTGGGTGGTTTTTCATGCTACTTTAGCTGTGTTTTTTTTTTTTAAAAGATTGGACTTTTCGTGATGATGGATCTTCTAGACAGTTTTCTTGAGGGAAGTAAGTCTAAAGAAAATGCCAAAAAGATTTTTTGTTTTGTTAGGTAGTGTAGCAATTACCCCTTGGTTTTTCTTTAAACCACGGTTCTTTTCCAAGGGTTTTATTTGAACCGGGTGTAGTTAGTTTTTCTTTTTTTTTGGGAATAGGAGCCGTTGTGTTTTGTTTTGAAATGAAGCAATATCTCTTGACTTTATTATGCCTTGAGAATAGTGAGTACTTTGGCTGTGACGCTTAGGCTCAATTTTTGACTCTTGTATAAGTACCTTAAATTGTATGATTTTAAATTTGCTTAACTGCTCTGACTAGGGTGTCTTGATGAATCCAATCCTGAGTGAGTTATGTGCCATGTGTGTGTAAGGTTTTGTGATATTCTGTGCATTGCATTTGATGCCTAGAACTTGCCCCGTGTGTTTGCAAAGCGAAATAGTAGTTTTATTCAGTCTAGGAAGTGATATAGACATTTCTTTGTTGAGCCAGATATGTATATTTTACCCGCCTAATTATTATGTATCGTAGTTAACCCCTTCGAGCCTGTAATCCTGTTTCTTTGGCAACCACATTACAAGCCTTACCCATTTGTTCGAATTAACCATCTATTTGAACCATTGAAACCTGTCATGAGCACTTGAATTGTTTATGAACTTTATAAAAGTTAAAGTGTGGGTGGTTGGTTTGGCTTTTGAGTGGAACTAATGAAATAAGGAGAAAGGTGCACTGTTTTGAAAAAGGAAGAGCCACTTGAATTGAAAAAAATATATAGTTGGATTGTTGAAAAAAAAATCTTGATAAGTGGTGGCTCTTGACGTAAGTGTGCTTAAAGAAGTATGGGGTAATATAAATTGATGTGAAGGTTGAGTTTTGGTTTGACATAAGTATGGGGTTTAAATGTTAAAATGTATGTATTAAAGTGCTTAGGGAGGTGTAGTCACTCTTATATCTAAATGTATCCTACCCATCCCGTAGCCTACATTACAACCAAATAAAGTCCTAATTGATCCAAGATTGAATGAGCTCGATTAGTGGAGTAGTACACTACGGGAAAGCTTATGGTGCATCTTTTGTGGTATATGAATGTTATTTCTGAGAGTGAGTGAATTTTTTCTATCTTGAGTTCCTAAGTATTCTTAAATTTTATTGTGTGGAACTACTCTCTTTTGTTGAATGAGGGCACTTGATTTATTAAGGAAAGGTAATGTCAGTGACCTCTATATTAGAGTAAGTGGGTGAGTTGTGAATAACGTGTGGTACTTGTGAGTCAAATCTTGAGGTGAAGATGTTACGCTTTTGTGCTTAGTCTATTTTAAATACTCTTGGTGTGATGAGTTAGGAGAATTGTTTAAAAAGGTCGTGTCTATAAAAAAGTGTAGTTTGATTGCTCGAGGACGAGCAATGGTTTAAGTGTGGGGTGTTGATGATAGGCTATAATTTCATATTTTAGTCGCTTATTACACTCGAATTTACTGCACTTTAATTGAGTTTGCGCTTTAACCGCTAGTGTTTTGCACTAATTGTGTGTTTTATGCCTTGTAGGTGTGATTCCGAGCTATATAGATGTTATGGAATGAATTTAAGTGATTTGAAGCTTTGAAGTCTTAGTAAAAGCTCAAGGAATTAAGCCGGGATCGTGTTCGGGGGTCAAATTTGATAATTAAGTACGAACGAAGGCTTGAGGAGGCATATTGCGCACTGTCTAGTAAAATAGATATAACTTTTTGCTCAGAACTCTATTTGGGCTCCACAATATATGGTTGGAAAGCTAACTCAAAGGGCTACAACTTTCATGTTTTACATTTTTCCAAATTCCAAACGGAACAGGTGAAAAACCGCGGTTCCACCGCGACCGCGGCAGAACCGCGGCAGAGTGTACTCGCGGACAACTGAAGAATCAGAGAGTATGTTTGGCCGCGGTTTGACCGCGACCGCGGCAGGAAGCAAAAATTTCAGGGACTAAAGTGCAAAACATGGGATTTTAAGTCCTAAACCCTATATTAAACAAAGGAGGCCGGCCAAGAACAAGAAGGGGACATATTTTGGACACAAATTAGACCTAAGGAGGCAGGAGACACTACTTTAGGGTTAGACAACACCCTTGGAGGCAAGAACACATTGGCAGCAAGGCGGAGAATAATTCTACGAGTTTTTCCTTCCTCTTCCTATTTTTCATTGTTGGTTATGACTTTTAGTATTGTAGTTTTACATACTATTATGAATAGCTAATTTGTTATCTAGAGTTTTGATAGAACCTTTTGTAGGATACATTCTTGTTATGTTTTTATATAATTGAGCCATAGCTTTTCTCTATTTGTTCAACTACGTTTATATTCTGGTTGATTGAAGAGCTCTCAATTAGCTGTGCCTATTTAGTATGCATAACTCGGGAGAGAGTGCATATTTAGGTAATTGTTGAACAACACCACTCCCAGAGTATATGAGGGATCAATAACCGAGGGTTTAAAGGCGGGATTAGGGATAACAAAGCCTTGGGTGCGATCTGAAGTGAGCTGTATTAAAAGCCAGCTAGCGTAGCTTGGGAGAGCGCGTCTAGTAAATTGTCGTAATTACTCGGGAGAGATTTACGGTAATAAGAGTGCTCATGATCGGTAGAGAATACTTAGGCGAAATTATAGAAGACATAGCGGGAAGGATTCCGACAATAGGGGAAATCATAACTCTAGACCTCCTTAATCTTTTCTCTAACCCTCAGTATCGTTAGTTGTTAATTTACTATTTTAATTTGTTAGTTAAGTAGTTAACCACAAGAATCTTAATATCTATAGGTTAGGAATTGTTCAAGCTTGTCTTCTTGGTGATAGTGAACAGCTGTAGCTAAACCTTAGTTCTTTGTGGGATTCGACTCCGGACTTGTAAACCAGATTATATTTGCAGCGACCGCTTAGTCCTTTTTATAAGGCATAGTTGGGCGTGATCACATATAATGGAAATCATTGAAGGATTTAAATTGTTTTGAAGCATATTAAGGTTTCAAGAAATTTATTAAATAAAACTTCAATAATCCTTATACGGATTGAAACAATCAGGGGCATGTGGTATAATCGCCCGAGAGAGTACTTGTTGAAAGAAGGGTACAAGAATAATTCAATTTGTCCTTATGTCTTTATAAAAGGATCTGGATTTGAATTTGTTATAATCGCCGTGTATGTTGATGATTCAAATATCATTAGAACTCTCGGGGAGCTTCCTAAAATAGTAGACTGTTTAATGAAAGAATTTGAAATGAAAGATCTTGAAAAGACAAAATTTTGTCTTGGTCTACAAATTGCGTATATGAAAGATGTAATTTTTGTCCATCAATCAACATACACTGAAAAGATTTTAAAGTGATTCTATATAGATAAAGCACATCCATTGAGTACCCCGATGGTTGTGAGATCACTCGATATAAAAAAAAATCCATTCCGACCTCATGAAAATAATGAAGAAATTCTTGGTCCTGAAGTACCATATCTTAGTGCAATTGATGCACTAATGTATCTTGCTAACACTACAAGGCGTGACATAACTTTTTCAGTTAATGTCTTAGCAATATATAGCTCTTGTGGATACCCGATTTTTCCCTCATATATTCTACAATATGCATACATACTTTCAAAATATTGCACATGCATTTACAAACGTGCACAAGTATTTTTGACAATTTTCTATAATTTTTAAAGGCCTCAAATTAATTTATTTCTGCATTTTTTCAATAATAATTATCCCTTATATTACTTTATGATGATTTAATCATCTAAATTCATCATTTATGCCCATATAAGTGTTCAAATATTTTAATTGCATTTTTTATAATTATATTTGCATTTTAAGACTATAATTGCATATTTTGCAATAATAGCCCATTTATATGCATAATTATCTTATCTATACAAAAATGACTTTTTATATTTTTATAATGTTAAGTAATTGTTTTAAAGCATTTTCATGCACAAATCGTATTTTTATCATTTACAAATTATTTTATAAAATTATTTTATTAACTTTATTGGGTATTTAAATAATAGCCCCTTTTCCTTGACCAATTTCGGACACTAGCCCAATTAAACCCCAACCCAATACCCTAATCTAACCCAAACCCAATAACCCAATTATTCTAACCCGACCTAGAACCTCTCCTAATCGTGGCCGTTGATCTCTAAGATCAACGGTCCACGTTACCCCTTTCCTTTCTTAACCCAACGACACCCCAAACCCTACTCACTCTCTCATTTGCGCCGCCTCTGAATTCTCTCCTCTTCTCTTCTCTATCAGACGCTCTCAATCCCAGAGCGCCGTCACCCAATAACTCCCCCAGGCCCCTTGGATTCTTGACCAGATATGGGGTCATCTGTTGATTTACTGCCTTATCTAGCCTCTCACCTCTTCTGGTTGTTCAATTTTCATGTTACTTAATGGGATCTCAAGGGATTCGAACCAGATTGGGTCCAAATCTCTCATCTTTTCGATTAATCCGCCTATATTCAACCCTATGTCTGTGAGTACTATCATTTTTGTGTTTTCTTGGCCTCAAATCTCTGGTTCGAACCAGCTTTTCTACCTGTATTCATAAACCTAGCTATTTCTGTTAAATCCATTTAGATCTCTTTAGATCTAAAATGGTTTTGAGTTTGTTTGGTATTTTCCTTAAGATTTGTCTGCTTGTACTTTTATTGTTAACCGATTTTGTTTTACCCTAGGGTTTTGATTTCTAACGAGTTTTCTGTAAAAATGCTCAGACGTTTAAATGCTTTCAATTATGGTTTTCTCCTTTTCTATTTCGATCGATCCTTTTTAAGTTTCATTTCTATTTCTTTGACATATCCTAGGGTTTTGATTCTCTAACTATTTATCTTGTTGTCTGTTGCCCGTTACCTTTAGTTCTGTCAATTAAGTTGTTAATTGATTTACTTATCTAAATTAGGGTTTGAATTTAGTACCCATATTTCCTTATTTAAGTTTTACTTGTTCTCACCCTATTTGTGTATCCGTATATTTGGCTTGATTGTGTGTCTTGATTCCTAATTGATTCCGGAAACTGTTTCTTACCTTATTAACCTTGCTCTTAATTACGTATTGATTTTGTGTGAGATTTTTCCTTAAATTAAGTGGTACTTATTTGATTATGTTCTCTTAATTGATTCCTGACTAATTGCTAATTGATTTTTCATACCCTATGTATGTGTGATTGATTCTTTACCTTATGTGACCTACCCTATTGCACACTATAAAAGCCTTTCTTGTTCTGATTTTCAAGACAAACTCAGAGACACATACACGAACACACTAAAAAAGAAACACACACATACACAAACTCTTGCTCTCAAACCATTCTGTTACTTGTGTTTGCTGCATTGTCTAGCCGGCTGAAAGCCAACGCTAGACTATTGGGTTCTGCATGCTCTCAACTTTCTGTTTGCTATTCCTTTACTGGTATGTCTCCATTTCTGTCACGACCCAAAATCCACTAAGAGTCGTGATGGCGCCGGACACTGCCGTCAGGTAAGACAACTTAAATACTTAATTAGATTCCAATTTAGACCATTTTGAAAACCCAGATTTTTCCTTCTAATTTCATAAGTAAAGAGACAACTGCTTCAATTCAAATTAAATAACAAGCAACTAATACAAAATATTTCAAAACCGTTTCCAGAACCCGGTGTCACAAGTGCATGAGCAATTTCTAAGAAATAATATAATACAACATCAGTCCGGAATACAGTGGACAGAAAGTAAATACAATATACTAGAAGGGACTATACTAGCTGCGGGCCGCCTCGAATAATGCAGCTCACCTAGTCCCCGAATCATGCGTGCTGCTACGCTCAGTAGGCCACTAGAGTTACATATACCTGTGCAACAAAAATGCACAGAAGTGTAGTATGAGTACGAAAACAACATGTACTCAATGAGTATCCCGTCTAATCTCGAAGAAGTAGACACGAGATGGTCGACTTCGACACTTACTAATGGTCCAATAATGATGTCAATAATTCATTAAATCGTGGACTCTTATAAACATGATTTTTAATCCAATAGGAGGAAACAAGTAAACAATTATTTCTTTTATAGGGAGTTTTCCAAAAATTCCTTTTCATTATTTATCCAAATATTCTCCAGCCATGAAGAGGCAATAACAACTTTAATAAGTTCAAGGCAGCAATACAAGCATGCGCAAATAACACCGTGGTACGTACGGCCCCTCCAACAGAAAATAAACTGTGCACTGCTGAGGGGCGAACGGTGCGAACCATAGATGCATCTATTACCCCGCTCGCGAACTATACATGCGATGCGGTCAACATAAAATAAACAATCACCCTGCTCGCGAATCATACATGCGACGCGGGTACACATGGAAGTACATGCTCAGATAGCCAAGTAAGAACTTATCGGGGGATATTTATTCAAATAAAAGCCACTTTCTCTTTTACAATTTAAGAAAAGAAGTTTAATCCCTTTTGAAATTTATTTATTAATTCGATGTGGTTTAAGCAATTCGAGCTGTCAATAAGTCAGCAATTAATCCAAGTATAGCATGTTTTTGGGTCCTAGACTACCCAGAAAATAGCATAATAGTAGCTACGCACGGACTCTCGTCACCTCATGTGTACGTAGCCCCCACAATTAGGAGCACATAACCAATTAATTTACCTATGGGGACAATTCCCTCTTACAAGGTTAGAAAGGAGACTCACCTCGCTCCGAAGATCCATAACCGGCATTCCACGTTCTTCCGAAGACTCGAACTGATGAACAAAGCTCCAAAGCTAGCCAATAATGATACCAATCCATTAATATATACTCATTATTCATTACAACCCAATTTATAACAATTCCTAACCTCAATCAAAAAGTTGACGAAAACGTCCTGGGGCCCACGTGCCCGGATTTCCAAAATTTTCGAAGAATAAGTTTACCCATGAACTCACGAACTCAAATTTATGATTTTCTCTTAATTCCATACCCAAAATCATGGTCGAAATCCAAGAATACTAATTTTCTAGGTTTTCCCTCAAACCCTCAAATTTCTACCAATTTACATGTTAAAATCCATACAAAATCAATATATTTAACTCAAGATAGGTGGGGTTAGCTTACCTTATCATTGATGATGAAAATCCTCTCTTGAAACCCTCCAAGAATCGCCCAAGCCAAGAAAATATGAGAGGAAATGGCCAAAACCCGATTTTAAAACACCTCTCTGCCTCCAGCACTTTCCGCACCTGCGGTCGTTTGACCACTTCTGCGGTTCCGCAGGTGCAGTTAAAATACCACTTCTGCGGTTCCTCACTGGGTTGTCCTTTTGCGCTTCTGCGTCCTCTGCACCGCAGGTGCGGTCCCGCATCTGCGGAACAATAACCGCATCTGCGGTCCCGTCACTTCCTGTCCAAAACCGCATCTGCGGCTACTTTACCGCAGGTGCGGGCCTGCTTCTGCGGTTCCCTAACCCCATCTGCGGTCCCTTCGCTCCTGACCCAAAACCGCATCTGCGCCCTCCTAGCCGCTTCTGCGGCCCCGCACCTGCGGCCAAACCCTCGCAGGTGCGGTTACACCAGATACCAACAACTTCAGCCTTTCCAAAAATCCCATTTTCGATCCGTTAACCACCCGGAATCCACCCGAGGCCCCAGGGACCACAACCAATCATACCAACCAGTCCCAAAACACATTACGGACTTGCTCGAGGCCTCAGATCATATCAAACAACGCTAAAACCACGAATCGACCTCCAATCCAAGCTTTATGAACTTTTGAATTTCAAACTTCTACTTTCGATGTTTAAACCTATCAAATCACGTCTGATTGACCCCAAATTTTGCACACAAGTCACATTTGACATTACGGACCTACTCCAACTTCCGGAATCGGATTTCGACCCCGATATCAAAAGTCCACTTCCGGTCAAACTTCTCAAAAACCTTCAATTTTCTATCTTTAGCCAAATGACTCCAAAATGACCTACGGACCTCCGAATTTACTTCCGATCGCGCTCCCAACTCTAGAATCACCATACATAGCTATTCACAGACTCCAAATCCCAAACGGACATTGATAACACTGAAATGCACTTCATGCCAAACTTATAAAATTTCTTCCAAATTGCTAACTTCCACAATAGGCGCCAAAACGCTCCCGGGTTATCCAAAACCCGAACCGGGCATACGCTCAAGTTTGAAATCATCATACAAACCTGCTGGAACCTTGAGATCTTGATTCCGAGGTCGTTTACTCAAAAATCTGATCTTAGTTAATTCTTTCAACTTTAAGCTTCCGAAGTGAGGATTCCCTTTCCAAATCAACTCTGAACTTCCCGAAATTCAATTTTGACCACGCGTACAAGTCATAATACCTGAAATGAAGCTGCTCATGGCCTGAGGCTGCTGAACGATGCGCTAGAGCTCAAAGCGACCGGTCGAGTCGTTACAACTTCTATTATCATTCAATATTCTATGGAGTTGAACCAATGTGCTTCATGTTTATTACTCTTAATCAGCATGTCTACCTCTATGTGATTAAGCATATGTACTTCCTGAATCTTAACCAGCATGCCTACTTCTATGAAATTAGATCTAGGTGCTTCCTATTTTTAGCATTTCTGTTAAACCTATGTCTATTTGTCTCTCAACTATCATGATTTTTGTCCTGTTTTATATGTTCACCCCCTAACAAACTCCTGGTTAATTCATGACTTCTATGCTCTCAACTTGGGCTACCTTTCTGTATGATTGTCTAATCAGTAATTTGACCCCAGCATGCTGTTCTTTGATTAACATATGTCTATATGTTCACCTAGCAACAAATAATGGATTAAGGCCATGTGAAACCCTGTTCAAATTAATTGATACTCTGTCCTGTCTGTTGTTTGATTGCTGGAGTTCATGGCTGAACTCTCCCTGCTAAATGTGTGCTGCTTGTGGTTCTTGTAATCTAGTAAACTGTTTCTACGCACTTCTGAAATCCAAACCATTTTAAAAAAAAACCAAAATTGTCTCCTATTTTCATACACTATTTTCAACTCCTACTCTTACTTAACTAGGGTCCGGCCACCCCCCAATGTGAGCACTACTTAGGGTCCATGAGACTCCTCTGAACTCTGACGCATTGGGGCCGTTTCCAATCCTTTATGAACTGCTTCTGAACATTTGTTCTCTAGTGTGAGCACTGCCCTGGGTTTTCGAAGCCCTTGGGAACTCTGACACACTAGAGATTTGGGTTCTTGGTGCTTTGCCAATGGTTACTGTGTATCTCTGAGCTCTGGAGCTGTTATGGTTTGAAGGCTTGGGTTATCCGAATGCATTGGGTCTGCTGCAGGCCTCCTATAGTTATGTACTTTGTAATCTATTCATTTTCTTATGGTATGTAATAATTATTTGTAATAATGATGGGGCAATAGTGAATTGGGGAAAACTGGGCCTAGTTTGATGTTTGCATGAGAATGGGGTAGACAACCTGCTTTAGGTGCCTGTTTCTTTCAAGTATTTTTTCACTACTATATGCTAGATATCCTGCCTATAGTTTATTTAATTCCGTTACTGTATAAAGTAGATAATATGCCTATAGGATTTAATTTGTTCAACATTTCCTGACCCATTTTTTAGTTGTTATGTCTGTATGACCAAAATAATTCTGAATATCCTTTCAAGATTCACACTACTGCACTTAGACACCATGCCTATAAGGCTGTCAAATTAATTTCTGCATTTAAATCATGCCCACAAAGTTTCAAAATCGGTTCTGCATTTTTAAAATCACGCCAATAAAGTTTTAAGCCACTTCTGCTTATAGATACCATGTTTATAGGAAACTTCAAAAATAGATACCATGTCTATAGGAAATTTCAGAATCATTTTTGCATTTAGATACCATGTCTATAGGAAATTTCAGAATCATTTTTTGCATTTAGATACCATGTCTGTAGCAAATTTCAGAATCTTTGTTGCATTTAGATACCATACCTATAAGGTCTGAAGATCAGTTCTTTTACACTTAGATACCTGTAGGGTCTAAAAGATAAAAATCAGCCTGCTAAAACCAGTAATTGTTTATAGCTCAGATACCCGGTTTATAAAATTCTGTCTGACTATCACTTAGGCAATCTTGTAGGTTAATTGGATTCTGGGTATAAAATTGCTATTTTCCTGCTGCTCATAAATTGCCCAGATTTTGTAAGTAATAAAATCAGTAGGCAAACTGATTACGTATTTACTGCCTCGCCTTAATAAAACTGCTACATATTTTGTGCTCATCTAGACATCCTGCTATAGGACTTTAACTCATTTTAAAACTATTTGTTTGAGGCATGCAATTGTCTGTCAATTTGTGGAGGTAAATATGAGCCCTTAATTGCATCTTTATGTGACAGTCCTACTTGTATTGTTCATCACCTAGTTTTTTTTCTCCTTTTAACACCATAGGTGAGTCTAGAATTGCCTTGAATAGATGTCCTAAACACCTCCAGGGCCACAGGCAAGGGACGGGTAGCGCACGCATAGGCACGTATCGGATGTTATTAGAACGCTTAGGTAATAAACAAAAGGGGAAGGGTAATTGGGTAGTAAAAGGATATGATGACCTGTGCGCTAATGCTATGTGTAGCACCTCAATTTGAGGACGATTACCAAGTATTGCACAGAAGATCCTATAGGCTAAAAAACCTAGGACCCCCTTTTACTCCTTGTTTTAGAAATAATCTCTATTTGTCTAAATTTCTTTATTTGTTTATAAGACTAATTCACCTAATTCGAGTTTGGCCAGGACCCACCGTTGTGGACGTCGAGGGGTACCTAACACCTTCCCCTCAAGGTAATTTCGAGCCCTTACCCAATCTCTGGTAGTACAAACCGGTTTATGAGTTATTTGCTTTAGGTGCCCTAACGCACCATAAATCCGTTAGGTGGCGACTCTTCAAATTCCAAACCCCTTACCAAAAGGAAACGAGTTGTCCCAAGATGTCGAAACCTGGACTCTGCGAGGAAAAAGGGGGCGCCACAGCATGGCGACTCTATTGGGGAATATTTTAGGCTCTTACCATAACAAATTTGTTTTTGTGAATTAGTCTTGTTTATTCTGTTAATACATGCACACCCTTTCCCTTCCCATTTATTTGAATTTACTTGCCTATTTTTTTAGCATTCATGATTTCCTTTATTACAGAAACTAATTTGTCTTCTTGTTTTCTTTCTTAACGTCTTTCAATTATTAAATAGTGTATTTATCATCCTTTTAATGTGCAAAAAATGCTATTTATTGTTGCATAAATCATGCTCAACATCATATTCCACTCGTGCGTAATCAATCCTATAGCAATGCTTGATGAGTGTTTGTGCCCTTCCTGTATATCACCCTTTAAATCCGGAAAGGCTTATTTGCGGTAAAACTAGTCGATCAGCAGTGCGGTCGACGGTTCCGTGCCTTTCCCCCTCAAGTTGTCCTCTTGAGGGTACCAGTCTAGACCTCTCTAGAAACCTTACTCTGATTAATTGTATATGCATCATGATCAAACCTAGCCAGGTTAATATGTTGTCCATATAATAACCCTTTAAGACAAGCCTCGTCCAAAAGTCCATCGGGTTTTCCATAATCCCAACGGACGCAAACACGATTGTGTGCATTGATTTGGAGAAATAAGTGCCAATATGCTAATCATTGTTGTATAAATAGTCGGATCTGGAGGGGGAAAGGGCCTAACCATATTTGTTTTGCAGAAAATGAGGCACGAAGTCCCCCGGTTCGGCATTGTCCGCAACATACCACCTTTGTTGCTAGATTGGTGTGAGGATCTTCCGTCAAGTGATAAGAATCATGTGAAAAGGGTCTGGTAAAATTTGCCTTCTTTATTGAACCTTCAGCCAAACAACATGTTAGTTGAAGCCACTACAATGTTCTAGGACAAAGAAAGGGCCGTGTTTCGCTTTGGAAACATAGAAATGACCCCTCTCTTGGAAGAAATAGGGGGATTCGCTGGGCTGCCTTGGGACAGTCCTGGTTTATTAGCGCCAGAAAATCGCTCTACTAGGGGGTTTCTGAAAATGATGGTTATTGAAGAAGAATGATGACTTGGAGTGCCTGAAAAATTCCTACATACCCTTCGACTTTCTCTATGAATGATACGGTCACAGCAGAGCTTATCGCATTTTTTATGACAAATTCTCCATCACTTCCTTGGGATGGATCCACCGCAGGGTTTTGTGTTCATCGTTTGCTTCTTGGGTATGTTAGTATTCCCAATCCAAGGGGACAGAATCCACACCAGACTGGCCGTGGTAACCAAAACTTTGATGGAAGGGATCGAAGGGCAGACATATACCATTGTCCCTATGATCGTAGCAGACATCTACCGGGCCTTAGAGCACTGTCAGAAAGGGTACAAATACTTCGAAGGTTGCAATCTGCTGCTGCAAGCTTGGCTGTTAGAACATCTCCAAAAAGGTAAATACCCTCAACAGTTTCCGCGAAGGCCGTGGAATGATCACATAGCCTTCCATCATCCCAAGAAAATGACCTATATCCCAGACAGGTTTGCTCAACCAGAGGATGCTATAGGATGGGTGCAGTTTTTCAACAATTTGACCGAGGACCAGGTTCAATGGATGTTCAAATGGTTCCCTACCGACGAGTTCATCATCAGATCTAGGGATGTTCCATACTTGGAATTGATCAGGCTAATGGGTGTATACCCTTATGCTCCCCTTAGGGTTATGAGACAGGCAGGAAGGAAGCAGGCCATACCACGGGTTGCTAAAATGAGTCACTTCATAGCCGATTTTCAGGGTGATACCATTCCATATAAAAATGAAGCACAACACATGTGGCACTTGAAGATTATCGTGGAAAAGGATACCATCGAGTCGGGTCGGTATCACGCTTGGATGATAACATAGGGGGAATATTCGAGCCAAGGGTTGGTCCAGCAAACATGGTCATAGACGAAGTTGCTGAAGCACAGGTGAAATACAACAAGCTGCGCAAACGAGTTCACGAGTCTGAGGCCGAGCACCTGGAGCGACACAAGACCGACATGGAACTAATCAATGAATGGAGAGAGAGGGTTATTAAGTCAAGCGAAAGGTTGGAGTATCTGGAGTACAGTCTGATGGAATTAGAGGGAAAGGTGAGGAAGAGAGTCACCGATTGCCAGAACATTGAGGGAAGCGAAGGAGGACATTTAGCAAGGGCATACTTACTGCTGAACATGCGCGAACTGGAGGATCTGATCGACAAGAGCATCCAGCCTGGAGAAGGTCCTTCTGGGACCATGTAAATTAGGTTTATTTTCTTTTTCAAATGTAATAAGGCCAAGTGCCATTAGTGACTTATCTTATTTAGTATCGTTTTGGGTTCATCTATTTTTACATTAATGAAATGAGGCAATCATTGGCACTGAAATTCTCCAAATCTATCTATCGCTACGCCTACCTCGGGCACAACGAGGCTCCCAAATTAGGATGCGAATTTACATTCTCGCAATATGTGTTTAAATACTGCAAGTATTTTTTCAGAATCCTTACTAACTTGTTTACCTTTTATTTTTCTTTATTTTTTATTATTATTCCCATCCCCTAAGGTTGGTTTGCACATACTGGCATCATCAGCATATCACACCAGATCTAGAAGCCCTCCACCTCCTCCTCCTCCAAGTAATACGAAAAGTAGAGGGAAAGCTAAGATGGATGTCTTGAGTGGCATTCGAAAAGAAAATGCCGAGAATATCAAAACTTCAGACGGTCGGAGCACTCCGGCCAGAATGAGTTGGTCCTACTGGAGTTACAAGGAGAACTTGAGCAGGTCCGCAATTTGGCAAACCTCTCCCTCACCCTAAACGTCCTATACGTTAACCAACAAAATGCTCAAAACCCAGCACCTCCTCAGCATACGCCAAATCAACGTCTAGAAAATCCTCTCGCACCCTATCAATACGCCCCACCACCTCAAAATCTCAATCCTTTACTAGTGCCAACTCCTCCACAACACCATAAACAACTAACCCAGTACCCACAAACCACTACCTATCACACCCCTCAGACCATACCTCACCCTGTTCCCGATCCTCAAAACTCCACCAACGATCACCACTACACCCAAATCCCTGGCACCCACCAAAATAAGCCCATATATGTGGAAACACTACCTCACTCCATTCAACCAATCTCTTATACGCTAGAATCCACTGAAAGGACCTGCTCATCGAGAACATGGCCAAGGAACTCAAGAAGTTGACGAGTCGCGTTCAGGGTGTTGAAGGAGGCAAAGGGATAGAAGGCTTGAACTACGAGGATTTGTGCATACAACCAGATGTGGAACTCCCGGAGGGTTACAAACCTCCCAAGTTCGAAATGTTTGATGGAACAGGTGATCCCGAGGTTCATTTGAGAACTTATTGTGATAAGCTCGTGTGGGTCGAAAAAGATGATAGGATCCGAATGAAGCTCTTCATGAGAAGCCTTACCGGGGATGCCCTATCTTGGTACATAGGCCAGAATCCTAAGAAATGGGCAAATTGGGTGAGTATGGAATCAGACTTCATGGATCGATTTAGGTTCAATATGGAGAATGTACCAGATATCTTCTAGAAGAAGCCAACTGAGACTTTCCGCGAGTATGCTATTCGGTGGGGGTCAGAAGCAGCCAAGGGCAGACCAGCATTAGAGGAGGAACAAATGAACAAGTTCTTTGTCAGGGCATAGGACCCACATTATTATGAAAGGCTAATGGACATTGAGAATCACAAGTTCTCCGATATCATCAAACTCGGAGAAATAATTGAAGAGGGTATCAAAAGCAGGATGGTGACAAATTTTGAGGCTCTGCAGGCCACAAACAAAGCATTACAATCAGGGGGCATATCAAATATGAAAGAAGTAGGGGCAGTAATGGTGGCCCAAGGTCCGAAAACTCCACTCATATGTCAAACACCTCCACCTACATACCAACCCTCACCTCCCAGATATTCCAAACCCGCCACCGCCTATCACACTTATAACACCCAGCCAGCCTACTATCATTCACCGCCAACTCATCCAAATTACTAGATAACCCGACCCAACTTTGATCGTAAAGCACCCAGACAATACACCGCCATTGCTGAACCTATCGACCAGCTGTACGAAAGATTAAAGGCTGCTAGTTATGTCACCCCTATTCCTGCCGTGGCAATGGAGAATTAATCTCAATGGGTCTACCCAAACAAAACCTATGCATATTATTCTGGTATAAAGGGGCACACCATTGATGAGTGCCGGACATTGAAAGATAAGATCCAAACATTGATTGATAACAAGGTCATACAGGCGAAGGAAGCTGCACCCAACGTCCGCAACAATCCTCTTACAGATCATAGGGGTGATGGGGTACATGTGATAGACACGTGTCACGACCCAAAATCCACTAAGGGTCGTGATGGCACCGGACACCACTGTCAGGCAAGCCAACACCATTTAACTAGAAATTTCTCGTTTTAGATATTTCTGAAATCACTTCTTTTATACATTTAAACAATAAATAATAAGTTCCATTGAATAAATAATAATGTCTTTACAAAACTACTGAACCATCCCAAAATCGTCCCAGAACCTGATGTCACAAGTGCATGAGCAATTACTAGGAAATCTAATAAAGTACAATAGCTGTCCGGAATACAAACTTGGACAGAAAGTAAATATAATACACTGAAAGGGACTCTGCTGGCTGCGGGTCATCTCGAGAGATGCAACTCACCTAAGTCTCTATATCATCCGTACTGCTACGCCCATTAGGCCACTAGAGGTACATGTGCTTGTGCAACAAAAATGCACAGCAAGTGTAGCATGAGTACAAAAACAATGTGTACTCAGTAAGTATCCCGCCTAACCTCGAAGAAGTAGAGACGAGAGGTTGACTTCGACACTTACTAGTGATCCAATAATAAAATACCAATTGTAAAATAAATCAAGGATTTCTATAAATATGGCTATGACTCAATAGAATGGAGCAAGTAAACAATTCTTTTGTTCATAGGGAAATTTCCAAACCCATTTTCATCATTTATACATTTATTCTGAATCCAGGAAAGCAATGTCCTCATTTGTAAATATCAAGGCAAGCAATACAAGCATGCGCAAATCATGCCGAGGTCGTACGGCTCGATCCAACAATATTTAAACTGTGCGCTGCCAGAGGGTCGAATGGGGTGAACCATAGATTCATCTATTACCCCGCTCGCGAATCATACATGCGACGCGGTCAAATACAAATAAACAATCACCCTGCTCACGAATCATACATACGACGCAGGTACACATAGAAACACATATTCAAACAGTCAATCAAGGCTTCATCTCGGGAACAATTGTTCAAGGAGGTGTACATTTCTCTTTTACAAGTCAAGAAAATGAAGTTTAACTCTTTTAGAAAATCATTTGCCACTTCGATGTGATTTAAGCAAATTAAACCATCAATAAAGTTACAATTATTACAAGTAAGCATGCTTCTGGGTCCTAGACTACCCGGATATAGGCATAATAGTAGCTACGCACGGACTCTCGTTACCTCGTGTGTATGTAGCCCCCACAAATAGCAGCACATATGTTCAATTAATTCACCTATGGGGACAATTCCCTCTCACAAGGATAGAAAGGAGACTTACCTCGCTCCGAAGATCCATAATCGGCATTTCACGCCTTCCGAAGACTCGAATCGATGCACAATGCTCCCAAAACTAGCCAATAATTATGTAAACCCATTAATATGAGATCAACTACTCATTATAATCCAATTTATAACAATTCCTAACCCCGATCGGAAAGTTGACAAAATTGCCCTCGGGCCCACGTGCCCGGATTCAAATTTTTTTGAAGATTAAGTTTACCCATAACCTCACGAACTCAAATATATAGTTTACTCTTAATTACATGACCAAAATCATGGTAAAAATTCAAATATAAATTTCTAGGTCTTCCACCAAAAACCCACCATTTTCCACTAATTTTCATGCTCAAATCAATATACAATCATGTATTTAACTCAAAACTAACATAAACCACTTACCTCATGCTTGGTGGTGAAAATGGCACCTCAAAGATGCTCCAAAAATCGGCTCCAATGGAAGAAATGGGGTTGAAATGAACTCATCCCCCGATTTAAAAGAACCTCAATGCCTCCAGCATTTTCGCACCTGCGGTGCATAAACCGCTCCTGCGGCCCCCGCTTCTGCGGTGCAAGTGCTGCTTCTGCAGTCCCAGGCTAAGGGCCAAAAACCCGCTTCTGCGGTCTCTTCAGCGCAGATGCTCGACCGCATCTGCGATTAATGTACCGCACCTGCGGTTACTGCTCTTCCTCGCCTAAACCGCATATGCGACCCCTTGGCCGCTTCCGCGGCTCTGCACCTGCGGCCGAAACCTCGCAGGTGCGGTTACACCGGATATCAGCTGCCTCAATTCCTCTTCAAATTCCAAAATTGATCCGTTAACCATCCGAAATCCAGCCGAGGCCCCCGGGACCCCAACCAATCATGCCAACCAGTCCCAGAACACATCATGAACTCGCTCGAGGCCTCAATTCATATCAAACAACGCTAAAATCACGAATCATACCCCAAATAAAACTTGATGAACTTGAGAAATTCAAACTTCAACATTCGATGCCGGAACCTATCAAATCACCTCCGATTGACCTCAAATTTTGCACACAAGTCATATTCGACCTTACGGACCCACTCCAACTTTCGAAATCGGAATCCGACCCCGATATCAAAAAATCCACTCCCGGTCAAACTTCTCAAAAACCTTCAAATTTCTATCTTTAGCCAAATGACTCCAAAATAACCCACGGACCTTCGAATCCACTTCCGATCGCGCTCCAAACACCAGAATCACCATACGGAGCTATTCCTAGACTTGGAATCCCAAGCAAACAAAGATAACTGATCGCTGCCAACTTCGCACTACTAATAAGTAGCAAGAGAGGGTCGCAATAGCTTTTACCCGATTTTTGGTCGGGATCGAATCCTCAGAGAGCTAGAAGTTGGAATTGAGTATCTATCTAGTGTAGAGTTGCGTATATGTTCTGAATTACACTTTTATTCATTTTTGGGGTTTTCTTAATAATTCTACTTTTAACAAGCTACAAATTGTAAATTAAGCTAAGGGTTAAACTGCTACGAGTTGGTCAAATAGGTTAAAGGGCACTAGGGTAATGACTACCGCCTAGGTGGTCAATTGACGGGTACTTGAATCTAAGGCACATTTGGCATATTTGGGGAGTATGTTATAACCGTTGCACGAATTTACCCACTCTACACCTCTCGGTGGTTCAAGTGATTTTGCCCGAATTGGCTTTCTCAAGACCAATTGGGTATGCAATTTTGCACAAGCAACTTAGGGTTCAATTCGAGTATTACTCTCCCGAGGTTTAACCCTTTAATTGGGGCTATCAATCTCTTGAATACGCCTAATTCATTGTTGGACCAATTTCGGAGACTTAGGCTCTCTTTCTCAAGAAGATCTTAAGTCAACTCAACACAAACTAGTGTTTGCAACCACTAATTCAGAAATTAACCATGAAATTGGCCCAAATAACAAACACCCATAGTCAAATTAGCCCTAAAATACAAGACCCATCAATTACCCATACTAGGGTTGAGCACAACTCTAGCTATGGTGTCTAGCTACTCATATCCAAAGAAGAAAAACAAGAAATAGATGAAGATGAACTCATATTAATTAATTACTAAGCTAAATATAAAGATTCAATGATGAAAAGTAAGTAAAAATGCCCAAAATGGCTAAGAAAAGCCGACCCACGAGCGCAGCTTACGTATTACAATATCTGATACCCTAAAAATGGAAAAAGAATCTATTTATACTAAGCTGAAAAATCGGGACAAAAATGCCCCTGCAGGGTTAGTGCGGACCGCACAAAATGGACCGCGGTCCGCACTGGGCTCTTGACTTCAAAATTCTTGCTCTCTGAACTTGGTCTCTGCGGACCGCACAGAATGGACTGCGGCCGCGGAGGCTTTTAATGCGGTCCGCGGATCGCATAGGCTTCAAACTTGAAAAATTGTCCTCTCTGAATCTTGGCACCGCGGACCGTAGAGAATGGACTGCGGCCGCAGTTCCTTCAGTGCGGACCGCACAAAATGGTGTGCGGTCGCACTGCCTTGAAGCCTGATATTCAACTCTTTGAATCCCCCAGTGCGGACCGCACAAAGTGGTGCGCGGCCGCACTGGGCCTGTTCTGCCTGAGCTTGCCTTGTCTTTGGCACTTGTGCAAGTTTCACTCCTTTTGAGCCGATCTTTGACATTTTGTCACTTTGTTGATCAAACCTGCAATCAAGCACAACTTGCAAGCCTTTTGGGACTATTTTGTATGAATATTTGCTCAAAGTATAAGCAAGAAGGAGTATAAAATGCGTCAAAATCCCTAGTTATCAACTCCCCCAAACTTAAGCTTTTGCTTGTCCTCAAGCAAACAAAATAAGACCCACCCCTTAAGAGAAAGTCCAAGAAAAATTTCAGCTGTCCTAAAGTGACCTCAACTAGCCTCAATTGGGACTAACAATTGCCCTCAATACACATGAATCATTAACATATTTACTCTTTTAAAACACCATGGATCAAGGGCGACACAAGAGCATCAAGAGTTGACTCAACACATCAAAGAACTCTTTCAATTACTTTGGTCATTGTGGAACCCAAACTCACACATCCTCAACTCTCCCTAAGCAATCCTCACCTTTAAGATAGTGGCACTCAGAACGAGGATAATGGGAATTCACTCATCTCTCTCAAGAAAAAGCCACATGTCCGGCTCTAGGTACCATATGCTTGCCCATTATGTGAGTATCCACTAATGTAAGATTCATTCAACTCAAGATCATATAGGGCTTTTGTGGAGACATTGTGAAGGCTTTTGGTTCTGGGTAGGGGATGTTATGGTCTAAGTGGGTTCCATCTTCCCTTAAGCACTTCTTTTGATTCATTTGGCATCCATTCACTTGACTCTTTGAGTCATTTTCACCTCTTTCTAAGGGGTAAGAGAGACACACTGTCACTCTTTCTTAGGCATTTCACATTTTCTCCCTTTTCAAGTTTCCACACCTTTCATTCTTTGCTTTTCTTTGAATCCCTTTTTATTCTTTTTTTTTTCATATTGAAATTTCTTTTGTCTTTTTGCTTTTCTTTCTTTTTCATTGCCATTCCTTTTCTTCATTCTTGTGCCTTTTTACCACTTTGTTGCAATCCTCATCTCTCCTCCCAAACTTATGCTTTTGCCATGTGCTAAAGGAAATATCGGGTGCCAAGAGAGGGTATCTTGTAGAACGGGTATAGGCTTGTATCATGGTTCTTGAAAGTAAAAGGTCTAAGGCTCAAAGGGTTAACTAGGGATCATATCACTGGTAGGTTATGGAATTGTTCAAACTATCATTTGGATCAAGGAGAGCCTATAATCATGTCTCAAGTCAAAATTCACCTAGGATTTCGCCTCAACAAACATTCAGGGCAAGTTCTAGACCAATGGCTCGGGACTTGGACTTGCAATTCAATTACTCACCACACAAGCTAAGGGATTGCTAAAGACATAGATTCGGGGGCCCACAATGACCTTAGATACGATTTGAGCACACAATGGTCCCGAAAAACCACTTGATGATTATCGGCCAACACAAGAGTCTCAAGGGAACGACTTTCACCATCCTAAACACAACAATTTGTTTTTGACCATAAGATCAAAGGCAAATGTGCTAGGCCCAAGTGAATCTTTGCTTGAGGCACCCTTAACTACTAACTACTAAAAACCAAAAAGAAACAACGGACTCAAACCCTTAAGAAGGTTGTCACGCCATCTATCATTGGGAAGATCCACCCGGTTCACACAACACTCCACCTTTGGAAAGAACTGTGGCATTAAGAAAACCAAAGGCTTATTGCAAATTTCAAAACAAGAAGCTACGAATCCCAAACAAGAAGTTAAAAATGAAAAATTTTGCGGAAAGTAAAATGAATATATACAAGAGGGGATTTGTCGAATATACAATAGAAGGGATGCATATCTACAATGTACATCACTTTATATACAGACCCAAAGTAAAATAAAAGTGCGAGAAATGATAAAAATATATACAAACCAAAGATGAAAAATAAAGAAAGCATAAAAAGTATCAAAAATATATACAGTCATCCGAATGTATCCATGAAGCAAAAAGTAGGGCCAACCACTCCCCCAAACTTAAGCTTTTGCTTGTCCTCAAGCAAACAAAATAAGACCCACCCCTTAAGAGAAAGTCCAAGAAAAATTTCAGCTGTCCTAAAGTGACCTCAACTAGCCTCAATTGGGACTAACAATTGCCCTCAATACACATGAATCATTAACACATTTACTCTTTTAAAAACCATGGATCAAGTGCGGAACAAGAGCATCAAGAGTTGACTCGACACATCAAAGAACTCTTTCAATTACTTTGGTCATTGTGGAACCCAAACTCACACATCCTTAACTCTCCCTAAGAAATCCTCACCATTAAGATAGTGGCACTCAGAACGGGGATACTGGGAATTCACTCATCTCTCTCAAGAAAAAGCCACAAGTCCGGCTCTAGGTACCATATGCTTGCCCCTTATGTGAGTATCCACTAATGTAAGATTCATTCAACTGAAGATCATATAGGGCTTTTGTGGAGACATTGTGAAGGCTTTTGGTTCAGGGTAGGACATGCTTTGGTCTAAGTAGGTTCCATCTTCCCTTAAACACTTCTTTTGATTCATTTGGCATCTATTCACTTGACTCTTTGAGTCATTTTCACTTCTTTCTAAGGGGTTAGAGAGACACACTGTCACTCTTTCTTAGGCATTTCACACATTTTCTCCTTTTTCAAGTTTCCACACCTTTCATTCTTTGCTTTTCTTTGAATCCCTTCTTATTCTTTTTCATATTGAACTTTCTTTTTGTCTTTTTGCTTTTCTTTCTTCTTCATTGCCTTTCCTTTTCTTTATTTTTGTGCCTTTTTACCACTTTGTTGCAATCCTCATCTCTCCCCCCAAACTTATACTTTGCCATGTGCTAAAGGAAAGATTGGGTGTCAAGAGAGGGTATCTTTTAGAACGGGTATAGGCTTGTATCATGGTTCTTGAAAGAAAAAGGTCTAAGGCTCAAAAGGGTTAACTAGGGATCATATCACTGGTAGGTTTTGGAATCGTTCAAACTATCATTTGGATCAAGGAGAGTATAATCATCTCTCAAGTCAAAATTCACCTAGGATTTCGCCTCAACAAACATTCAGGGCAAGTTCAAGACCAATGGCTCGGGACTTGGACTTGCAATTCAATTACTCACCACACAAGCTAAGGGATTGCTAAAGACATAGAGTCGGGGGCCCACAATGACCTTAGATACGATTTGAGCACACAATGGTCCCGAAAAACCACTTGATAATTATCGGCCAACACAAGAGTCTCAAGGTCACGACTTTCACCATCCTAAACACAACAATTTGTTTTTGACCATAAGATCAAAGGCAAATGTGCTTGGACCAAGTGAAGCTTTGCTTGAGGCACCCTTAACTACTAACTACTAAAAACCAAAAATAAACAACGGACTCAAACCCTTAAGAAGGTTGTCACGCCATCTATCATTGGGAAGAGCCACCCAGTTCACACAACACTCCACCTTTGGAATGAACCGTGGCATCAATAAAACCAAAGGCTTATTGCAAATTTCAAAACAAGAAGCCACGAATCCCAAATAAGAAGTTAAAAATGAAAATTTTTGCGGAAAGTATAATGAATATATACAAGAGGGGATTCGTCGAATATACAATAGAAGGGATGAATATCTACAATGTACATCACTTTATATACAGACCCAAACTAAAATAAAAGTGCGAGAAATGATAAAAATATATACAAACCAAAGATGAAAAATAACGAAAGCATAAAATGTATCGAAAATATATACAGTCATCCTTATGTATCCATGAAGTATAAAGTAGGGCCTACCCCCTCAAATGAAAGGTGGCATTGTCCTCAATGCCAACTAACCTAAATAAAGCACCAAAAGGATATAAAGAAGGATATAGAAGACTCCCTATGGCCTGTCTGTCTGCATAGGCTCCTGAGTGGTCCCTGGGTCCTCTGTGTGCTCGGGAACCTCAGACTGGTTCCCTATGTCCTGCTGCTGTGCTGCTGGGACCTGGGCCTGAACCTGAATAGGTTCCCGAGATACATCCAGTAGCTGACTGGAGGAAGCCTCCGTTGGGTCGGCCAACTGGATGACTGCATCATCTGCTCTGGGAATCATCCTCCTCCTCTTGGGAGGCCTTTGTAACTGCTCCGGCTGGGGATGCTCTGCTGGTGCTGGGTGCTGGAGTAGTAAATCTAAAGGCAGGTGATCTGCCTTCAGTCTGTCAACATCTGCTCTAAGCTCCTTCACGGACTGCTTGGAAGCCCGTGTCTTCCTCAGTTTCTTGTGCTCCCTAGCAAGCTCCTTGAGAGCCTTGCTGTGTGAATCAACTGCCTCAGCAAGCTTCTTCTGGTTGTCGAGGATTTTCTTCTAGTTGTCTAACATCTCCTTAAGAGCATCCTCTATAGATTGTGGAACCTGTGAAGCTGGAGGAGTCGACTGAGCCTCAACAGTGGTGGTCAAAATGGAAAACTTGGATGTGGTAGTCTGCATCCAGTTGTTGATACTCATAAGTGCCTGGCTTAATCTGTGGGCAGTAATAGGATGGGCCCGGGAAGATGGAATCTCCGGGCCTGCTGAGGTGGATGGGCCAGCAGGAATGGCTGTGGAAGTGGATGGACCAGGAGGGACATCTGTGCGAGTGGAGGTAGGCTCAGCAGGAGCCACTACCACGACTGGCTCTTCAGATTGGCCAATTGTAGTAGTAGTTGTACCCTTGAAGCTCTTGCTCTTGGGGTTGTCATCCCCCTGCATGCTATACTAGGAAAAAGGAACCATCGATTTGACTTTGACATCGAAGGGATTCTTATCCACTTTTAAGTCCCGGAAGTACATAGTGAGGGTGCTGGGGAAAGGATAGTTCCGGTCATGCTCCGCACCCACGATGGAGATAATCCTCGACATCACATTCCCCACATTGATGGGGTACCCTGCCATAATAGAAGCCACCAGCACAACCCGAGAAAGAGGAAGGGTGTTGTCATGTGTCGTGGGGTCCAACCTGCTACATACAAAGGTCTCCCATCCTCGTGCCTCAAAGTTTAAAGTCCGTCTCAAGATTTTAACTCCAGCAATCAACCAGCTAGGGGTGGTACCTTGGATTGCCAGGTACTGTGCTAGCCAGAGACGAACCTCCTCACCCATTTCTAATTTTGCCATGTACAAGGTCTCATCCTCATCATTGAGGCCAAGGTATTCGTTGAGGTACTTCCCTTCAAATAACACCTTAATATTCCGAACCTTGGTCACTTTGGAGCCCTTTTTGATGTGGGCTACATTGCAATAAAACTCCTTGACCATGTGTTCATTGGCATCCACACACTCTTCTAGAAAATGTTCCCAGCCCACTCTAGTCCTAAACTGTCTCTGCACGTTGGGGTTGTGGGGTAGTAGGCCTCTATCAATGAAGCTCCTCTCCGGAATCAACTTTCTCACCTGCCACCACTCCCGAAATTTATGGTTCGCCACCTCACTCACGAATCTATCTCACCAAACTTCTGGTTTTCTAGTTCTGGCAATGTCTCCCACCTGAGGCTCACCTCCTTCTGCCACTTCCTCATCCCCCCGAACTTCCTCTTCCGCACCTACTGCACCTTCTCCAGATAATGAAGCTGTAGGAGAGGTGGAGTATTCCCCACTACCTGCTGCTGAGCCCTCAGACGACTAAGAAATCACATGTGTTGGTACTTGGGCAGTAGGTGATGGTGGAGGAGTGTCTCTTAGCCTGAATCTCTCCGACCAGCCTTCGACATATTCTGGCACGGAGTCCGAAGAAATGTCCCTTGATGGTTCATACTCACTCCTCGAGGAATGGGAGGTAGCTCTATCAGCAGCTTTTATTAGTTTTCTGGTCCTTTATATGTTTTCCCGAGCTTGGAGAGTGAGTTTTATCATCTTCTTTTTCCCTCTCCGGGAGGATTCTCCTCTGCCTGGTTGTTTACCATGTTGTCTCACCATTGTTTGCAATCATAGTTCAATCAGCTTGTTAGTATCACAGTGATCAGTTAAGAACAAAGTTGCAAAAGCAGAACAAGAAATGTTGAAGATAGGTTGCAGAAGTTACCCAGTGCGGACCGCACAAAATCAACCGCGGCCGCACTGGGGTCACCGCGGACCGCACAAAACCAACCGCCGTCCGCACAGAGGTAGGGTTCAAACTACCCACTCTCTGAATCTAGGCAGTGCGGACCGCACAAAATCGACCGCGGTCGCACTGCCTGAGGTTCAACAAACAGGAGGGTACCAACGCGGTCCTCACAAAATGGTAGTGCGGACCGCACTAGGACACCGCGGACCGCACATAAACGACCGCGATCCGCACTGAGTGCCCTGTTGTGGCACTAAATTATGGTTCCATGTATTTTGATTTTTTGTCAAATTTTTCACCTAAGTAGTGTCTCTACATGATTACCCATTGATTTTAACTATCTAAGGCTATTTTAACCTAAAAATTTACAACCCTAACCTACTCTATTGAAGAAAATGAAGGAAGAAAAGACTGAAAAATAAGGAAAAAGAAAATTAAGATAAAATAAACAAGATTGATAAACTAAAAGGCAAGTAATGGTACCAGATGTAAGAGTTAATGAAGAATATCAAGTCCAAGCAGTTGTTGTAAGCAAAAAGATGATGCACAGTGATTTTTTTAGGGTTCTGAGAGTTATAGGTGCGAAAAGGGTAAAAGGAGGCCCTCAGGCCCTATTTATAGAAAAAAGACCTGGGGACCATTCTCACCTACCAGTGCGGACCGCACAAAATGGACCGCGGTCCGCACTGCCCTGTTTTGTACAAGTTTGAGAAGGCATCGCTCTGCGGACCGCACAAAATGGACTGCCGCTGTAGAGGACCACCGCGGACCGCACAGAGTGGACTGCGGCTGCGGTGGCAAACTTCAGAGAGATCACTTCTTCACCCTCTGCCAGTGCGGTCCGCACAAAATGGTAGTGCAGCCGCACTGGCAACTTCAGAGACCTGTGCATTTTTTCAATTATGTCCTGCACTGCATCAACTCAATCCTGTAACATCTCACAACCAGTTAGTCCAAAAATCAATCCTACACTATAATGAAAATCAAATAAAAACAAGAATGAAAAACACATGGGTTGCCTCCCAAGAAGCGCCTGATTTAACGTCGCGGCACGACGCATGTTACCATCCAATCACTTGAAATGAACAACAGCCACCACATGGCTATCATCAAACTTCCCCAAATAGTGCTTGACTCTATGCCCATTCACTCTAAAGACTTCCTCACTTTTGTTCTTTAAATCAAGAGCACCAAACGGGGTCACACACACTACTTCAAATGGTCCGCTCCACTTTGACTTCAGCTTTCCCGGGAACAACCTTAGACGAGAATTGAATAAGAGCACCAAATCTCCCACCTTGAACTCCTTGCCCCGAGTGTATTTGTCATGAAGGTATTTCATTTTATCCTTATACAGGGACGAACTAGAGTAAGCATGGAACCTAAATTCATCAAGCTCATTGAGTTGCTCCACCCGAAGATTAGCAGCTATGTCCCAATCAAGGTTCAACTTCTTCAAGGCCCACATGGCCTTATGCTCCAACTCCACTGGTAAATGACATGCTTTCCCAAACACCAACCGGTACGACGACATACCAATTGGGGTCTTGTAAGCGGTCCGATAAGCCCATAGAGCATCATCTAACTTTTTAGACCAATCGGTCCTATTGGCATTGACGGTTTTGGACAAAATGCTCTTGATTTCCCTGTTAGACACTTCAACCTAACCACTTGCTTGAGGATGATAAGGCGTAGACACTTTGTGGTTGACACCATACTTGGAAAGCAAGGCATCGAAAGCTCTATTACAAAAATGCAATCCTCCATCACTAATAATTGCCCGAGGCGTACCAAACCTTGTGAAAATGCTCTTCTTTAGAAATGCCACTACACTCCTAGCTTCATTGTTGGGCAAGGCCACGGCCTCAACCCATTTTGAGACATAATCAACCGCTACAAGAATATAAGTGTTTCCATACGAGCTAACAAAAGGGCCCGTAAAATTGATACCCCACACATCAAAGATATTAACTTCGAGAATGGTGTTTAGAGGCATCTCATATTTCTTGGAAATCCCGCCCGCTCGTTGACATTGATCACATCTTTTTACTAGATCACTTGCATCTTTGAACAAGGTTTGCAAATAAAAACCACAACTCAGAACTTTCGAAGCCGTCCTCGCCCCTCCATGATGGCCACCATAGGGGGAGGAATGACAAGCCTCTAGAATGCTAAATTGCTCCTCCTCAGGTACACACCTCCGGATCACTCCGTCGGTGCAAATCTTGAACAAGTATGGCTCGTCCCAATAGAAGTCCAAACTATCCCGTTTGAGCTTCTTCCTTTGGTTAGAAGAGAGCTGACACGGGATGATGCCAGTCACAAGGAAATTAGCAATGTCCGCAAACCACGATATATCACACATCGACACAGAAAGTAGTTGCTCATCGGGGAATGTATCATTGATCTCTAGGCCATCACACGGCCTACCTTCCTCCTCCAAGCGGGACAAATGATCCGCCAC
>NW_017677593.1:0-28942 GCF_001879085.1 Nicotiana attenuata
ACGAACCTCCAAAGTCGATAACACAAGCCCGGAGCATATCCTCCAAAATCTGAATAGTCCGCTCGGACTGACCGTCCGTCTGAGGATGGAACATTGTGCTCAACTCAACCCGTATGCCCAACTCTCGCAGAACTGCACCCCAGAAACGCGAGGTAAACTGCGTACCCCGGTCCGAAATGATAGATACCGGCACACCATGAAGGCGAACAATCTCCCGGATATAAATCTCAGCTAACCTTTCAGATGAATAGGAGACTGCCACAGGAATGAAATGTGCTGACTTGGTCAGCCTATCAACAATAACCCATATCGCATCAAACTTCTTCCGATTCAACGGAAGTCCAGTAACAAAATCCATGGTAATCCTCTCCCACTTCCACTCGGGAAGCTCAATCCTCTGAAACAATCCACCAGGCCTCTGATCCTCATACTTAACCTGCTGACAGTTCAAACATCGAGCCACATATGCAACAATATCTTTCTTCATCCTACGCCACCAATAATGCTGCCTCAGATCCTGATACATCTTCGCGGCGCTCGGGTGAATAGAATACCGAGAACTATGGGCCTCCGCTAAGATCAACTCTCGAATCCCATCGACATTGGGCACACAAACTCGCCCCTGCAATCTCAAAACACCATCATCATCTAAGGTCACCTTCGTGGCACCTCCACGCTGTACCGTGTCTCTCAGGACACACAAATGGGGGTCATCAAACTGCCGATCACGGATACGCTCCAATAATGAAGAACGAGCGACCGTGGAAGCTAACACTCTACTAGGCTCAGAAATATCCAACCTCACAAATCGATTGGCCAAGGACTGAATATCCAATGCAAGTGGTCTCTGGCCGACCGAAATATAAGCAAGACTACCCATGCTGGCGGACTTCCTACTCAATGCATCGGCCACCACATTGGCTCTCCCCGGGTGATACAAAATAGTAACATCATAATCTTTCAATAACTCCAACCACCTCCTCTGCCTCAATTTCAACTCCTTCTGCTTGAACAAGTACTGAAGACTCTTGTGATCAGTGTACACCTCACACGTCACACCATACAGGTAATGCCTCCAAATCTTCAAAGCATGAACAATGGCTGCCAACTCTAAATCATGAACCGGATAATTCTTCTCGTGGATCTTCAACTGCCTCGAAGCATAGGCAATGACTCTGCCATCCTGCATCAATACTGCACCAAGCCCAATACGGGAAGCATCATAATAAACTGTATAAGGCCCTGAACCTGTGGGCAAAACCAATATTGGTGCCGTAGTCAGAGCTGTCTTGAGCTTCTGAAAGCTCACCTCACACTCATCTAACCATATGAACTGGGCACCCTTCTGGGTCAGTCTGGTCATCGGGGCTGCAATAGATGAAAACCCCTCCACGAACCGACGATAGTAGCCTGCTAACCCCAAGAAACTCCGAATCTCTGTAGCTGATGCTGGTCGAGGCCAGTTCTTGACTGCCTCAATCTTTTTCGGGTCCACCTGAATACTCTCTGCTGATACGACGTGACCCAGAAATGCAACCAAACTCAACCAGAACTCGCACTTCGAGAACTTAGCATATAACTGACTATCCTTCATGAGTCTGAAGAACCACTCTGAGGTGATGCTCGTGCTCCTCCTGGCTGCGGGAGTATACCAGAATATCGTCAATAAAGACTATCACGAACAAGTCCAAATAAGGCCTAAACACTCGGTTCCTCAACTTCATAAATGCTGCTGGGGCATTGGTCAACCCAAATGACATGACCAAAAACTCATAATGCCCATACCGAGTGCGGAATGCTGTCTTAGGGACATCAGATGCCCTAATCCTCAACTGGTGGTAGCCAGATCTCAAGTCTATCTTTGAAAACACCTTCGCACCCTGAAGCTGGTCGAACAAATCGTCAATCCTCGGCAGTGGATACTTGTTCTTTATCGTCACTTTGTTCAGTTGCCGGTAATCAATGCACATCCTCATCGAACCATCCTTTTTCTTCACAAATAACACCGGCGCACCCCAAGGAGAAACACTGGGTCTGATAAAACCCTTCTCTAGCAAATCCTGCAACTAGTCCTTTAACTCCTTCAACACTGACGGGGCCATGCGATACGGCAGAATAGAAATGGGCTGAGTTCCCGGAGCCAGATCAATACAGAAATCAATATCCCTGTCGGGCGGCATACCCGGCAGGTCTGAAGGGAAAACCTCGAGGAACTCCCGAACAATAGGAACAAAATCAATAGAAGGGACCTTTGTGCTGGAATCGCGAACATACGCCAGATAAGCTAAATACCCCTTCTCGACCATGCGTCGAGCCTTCACGTATGAAATAACACTGCGGGGGGTATGCCTTGGGGTCCCTCTCCACTCCAAGCGGGGCAAATCTGGCAAAGCCAAGGTCACGGTCTTGGCGTGACAATCCAAGATAGCATGATACGGGGACAACCAATCCATCCATGATATAACGTCGAAATCCACCATGTCTAAGAGAAATAAATCAACACGGGTCTCAAGACCCTCAAACACTACCACACAGGAACGATGAACTCAGTCGACCACTATAGAATCACCCACCGGTATAGATATATAAACAGGAATACCCAAAGCATCACTAGGCATAACCAGGTAGGGTGCAAAATAGGACGACAAATACGAATACGTAGACCTAGGGTCAAATAGCACTGAAGCATCCCTATCACAGACCAGAATAGTACATATAGTGACTGCATCTGAAGACTCAGCCTCTGGCCTGGCTGGGAGAGCATAACATCGGGGCTGGGCCCCATCTCCCTGAATCATATCCCTGGGACGATCGGCTGCTGGCTGGCCTCTACCTCTGGCGGTCCGAGCTCCACCTCTATGATCTCTACCTCCACCTCTATGGCCTCTACCCCCGCCTCTAGCCGGCTGGGCGGCCTGTGGATCGCCTGATGCCTGAATCATAGGACGAGGACCCTGCTGCTGAGAGCTGTCCGAAGCTCGAGGGCAATACTTGGCAATGTGCCTTGTGTCGCCACACGTGAAACAAGCCCTCGGCTGCTGAGAATAACGGAGTGGTGGTGCGCTGATAGGTGCTGATGGTGAACTGAAGAGCTGCTGATCAGAATAATACGGCTGAGAACCACGACCACCTGAACTACCATGTGAGACCTGTAGGGCTGACTGAAAAGGCCTCGGAGGATGGCATCTACCATAAGAATCCCCACCTCCAGACGAGGTACCACTGAACCTACCTGCATGACGGGGCCTCTTATCTGACCCATAACCACCTCCCCGTGCAAGAGCCATCTCAACTCTACGGGCCGCGTTGGCCGCAACCTGAAACAAAATCTCACTCCCGGCTCCCATAGCCATCTGGAGACGGATCGGCTGGATCAACCCATCAATAAACCTCCGCACCTTCTCTCTCTCGGTGGGGAGTTTCACAATAGCATGGTGAGCTAGATCAATGAACCGGGTCTCATACTACGTGACTGTCATAGAGCCCTGCTGGAGGCGCTCGAACTGCCTGCGAAGAGCCTCTCGCTGAGTAACTGGGAGAAACTTCTCAAAAAACAACTCTGCAAACTGGTCCCAAGTCAATGATGGCGACCCTGCTGGTCTGGATAAACAATAGTCTCTCCACCAAGTCTTGGCGGATCCTCCTAGTCGAAAGGTGGCGAAGTCGACCCCATTGGTCTCCACAATACCCATAGTCCGAAGAACCTCATGGCAGCTAAATAAGAAATCCTGTGGATCCTCTGAAGAAGTATCGCTGAATGTGGTGGTGAAGAGCTTGGTGAACCTATCAAGCCTCCACAAAGCATCTACGGACATAGCCGCTCCATCTCCGGCCTGAGTCACAATACCCAGCTGAACTACCACAGCTGGCTGACCCACTGGAACCTGAGCCTGGGGAGCTACCTGCTCCGGAGTACGTGTAGCAGGAGTCTGAACTCCTCCTCCATCCTGAGAAGTGGCTGGTGCTACTGGAAGCATACCCGCTCTAGTGGCGCTCTCCACAAAGCCTACCAATCTGACCAAAGCGTCCTGAAGAACTGGGTTGGCTATGAACCCCTCTGGGACATGAGCTGGGCCCACCGGAGCTGCTGGGGCTGGAACCTCCTCATCATAATCAACATGAGGCTCCACCCATGGGACTGCTGCTCGGGGCTGAGCTCTGCCCCTGCCTCGGCCCCTGGCCTCGGCCTCGCCCTCTACCCCTCGTAGGAGCTGCTGCTGGGGGCTCGGGCTGCTGCGCGGTAGAAGAGGAAGCACGTGTTCTCGCCATCTGCGAAAGCACAGAGTAGAAAGACAATCAGTATTTGAGAAACAGAATCGCACGACAAGAAAGAACAAAGTGAAATTTGTCCTAACTCCGTAGCCTCTGGGGGATAAATACAGACGTCTCCGTACCGATCCCTCAGACTCTACTAAGTTTATCTGTGAGTCGTGAGACCTATGTAACCTAGTCGCTCTTATACCAACTTGTCACGACCGGATTTCCCACCCTCGGGAGTCATGATGGCGCCTACTAATAGGAGCTAGGAAAGCCAAATCATTTTGCTTCTTTTAGCAATTATCGCTCAATGAAAAAAATCAAAACAATATGTCAAAGCTGAAGTCTCAATATATAATTAACTGAAAGAAAAATGCGGAAGTTTAACAGAATCCTCTACCCAAGAACTGGAGTCACAAACTCACGAACGTCTAGAGAATGCCAAATACAACGTCTGAATAAAAAGAATACAATACTGTTTGTTCCGGTACACCGGATAACAAACTAAAGTAAGGATAGGAGAGACTCCGGGCCATGCGGACGTCAGCAAGGCTACCTCGGGATCTCTGCACTGAAGTCAGCTCCCAAATGCTCCTACTGCTGTCCAAAAGCTGCTGCTCCGGTACTGTGATCTGTGTAAAAAGATGCACAGAGTGTAGCATCAGCACAACCGACCCCATGTGCTGGTAAGTGCCTAGCCTAACCCCGGCAAAGTAGTGACGAGGCTAGACCAGACTACCAGATAAACCTGTGCAGATATATATACAAGTAAAACAAAATAATAGCGGAAAGTAAGCAATTAAAGCTGGGAGGGGGGAACATGCTTATGGGGAAGCAGATAAAACAGAATATCAGGAATAACAAAAGAAACTACATCTGATTTCTTCTAACACAGAATAAAGGAAAACAAACAACTTTCACTTATTTTCAATTTCCTCTCATTGCAGGCGTGCAACACGATCCCATTTCCTTACATCACGTGGTAGGCGTACCACACGCTCCCATTACAATAATATCACGTGGTCGGCGTGCCACACGTTCCCAATTCATAATAACTCGTGGTCGGCGTACCACACGATCCCATTTCATAATATCTCATGGTCGGCGTGCCACACGATCCCATTTCATAATATCTCGTGGTCGGCGTGCCACACGATCCCATTTCTGTCAACACAATACACAACATAATCCCGGCAAGGGTGAAAGATGTTATAATAACTATCCCGGCAAGGGAGCGATGTAATATAATAAACTATCCTGGCAAGGGAGATCCAGCTATAACCAAACTCATTCAATTTCTACTTAACACAATTAAATCCACACTTAGTATCAACAATTACTGGCTCAGTGTTAAAGATTTCCAACAATTCCTCATAAATAACAATTACAAATTCGATAATTTAGCAAATTAGGACTCACGGTCATGCTCGACACCAGTGTATAGATACTCGTCACCATGCCTATACACCGTACTCGACAAATAGCAATTAACAAATAAGTCTCTACTCCTATTCCTTCAAGCCAACATTAAACCAAACACTTACCTCAACTTCCACGGCTAAATCAATCCACAATGACCGCTTTCCCTTTTGAATTCGGCTCCAACTCAATCAAATCTATGAAATAACGACTTTATAATATCAATAATAGCTAAACTAATCAAACCCAATGCCTAAATATAGATTTCCAAGCTTTCTTCCCAAAGTTTCCAAAAATGCCCCCGGGCCCGCTTGATCAAAACACGAGGTTCGGACCAAAATCAAACCCCACATTCACCCACGAGCCCGAATTTACAATTTGTTTTCAAATTCGATCCCAAAACGGGGTCTAAATCAAGAAAAATTGAAAAAACCCTAACTCTACCCATTTCCCTAATTTTCTACCATTAAAACTCTAAGATTATTGATAAAAGTTGATGAAAACACTAGATAATGGAAAGAAATCAGTTAGTAAGTGCTTACTTGTGATTTGAGAAGAAAATCTCTTGAGAAAATCGCCCTAGTCTTCTAATTGTTGAGAAAGTTTGAAAGAAAATCGCTGAAGTTATGTTCTTAAAAAGACTCACTGCCCGACTTCCGTATCTACGGTACAGGGGTCGCACCTGCGCCACCGCACGTGCGGAAAAATGGGCGCTTCTGCGGAAATGGCTAGGCCCAGTTGGAGCCGCACCTGCGAAGAAAAGATCCGCTTCTGGGGACCGCATCTGCGGGGTAGGAATCCGCATCTGCGAAGGAGACCGCATCTGCGACCCGCTATTCGCACCTGCAAGTCCGCATCGGCGGCCAAAGGACCGCAGGTGCGGTTACACCAGAACTGGTGCAGCAGCAGTGATTTTTCTGCAATTTTTTTCTAAGTTTCAACCACCCCGAACACCCCCGAAAACACTCCCGAGCCCTCGGGGCTCCTAACCAAACACGTACACTAACTCAACAACACCCTACGAACTTAACCGTGCGATCAAATCGCCAAAATAACATCAAAAACGAGGAATCAAACCTCAAAATTATTACTTTTTCATCGAACTTCATAAACCTTCATTTTTAGATATTTAGGTCCGAAATACGTCAAACGACGTCCAATTTCGACCAAATTTCACAGGAAGCGCTTAAACCACATGTAAGACCTGTATCGGGCGCCGGAACCAAAATACGGGCCCGATACCAACGTTTTCTAATCTACTTTCATTTTAAATTTCCATATAAATTTCAGAAAAACAATTTCTTTTAAAAATTCATTTCTCGGGCTCGGGACCTCGGATTTCGATTCCGGGCATACGCCCGTGTCCCATATTTTTCTACGAATCCTCCTGGACAGTCAAATCACGGGTCCGGGTCCGTTTACCCAAAATGTTGACCAAAGTCAATTTTAACCATATTAATATCAAAATTCATCAATTTTTACATAGAATTCATATTTAAGCTTTCTGGTTACGCGCTCGGACTGCGCAAGCAAATCGAGGCAAGTAAAAATGAGGTTTTCAAGGCCTCGGAAGCACGGAATGAAAGGGAAAACAGGTGATGACCCTTTGGGTCGTCACATAAACTTGCTTAGAGCATCCAGTCTTCCTATCAACCTCTAGACCTCTTTCGTATTTGACAATTGGTTGGGAATGTCTTCGATGGCTTTATTTTATCGGTGTTGACTTTGACCCCCCTTTGTGACACCGGGAACCTTAAGAACTTACCGGAGTTGACTTCGAATGTACATTTCTTGAGGTTAAGTTTCATGTTGTGCTTTCTTAGGATGTCAAAGGTTTCTTGGAGATGTTTCAGATGATCACAGGCGTTCAAATACTTAACCAGCATATCATCTATGTAAACTTCCATGGTTTTTCCTATTTGTTTCTCAAACATTTTGTTTACGAGCCTCTAATAAGTGGCTCCGGCATTCTTAAGCCCGAAAGGCATCACATTATATCAATATGTGCTAAAATTTGTTATGAACGAAGTTTTTTCCTGATCCTCCGGGTTCATTTTGATTTGGTTGTACCCGGAATATGCATCGAGAAAACTCATCAACTCGTGCCCGATCGCCGGGCAATGGGAACGAGTCTTTTAGGCACTCCTTATTCAAATCTTCATAACCTACGCACATGTGAAATTTATTATTCTTATTTCGAACTTCTACTATGTTAGCTAGCCAGTTAGGATACTTTTCCTCCCGGATTGAACTGATATAAAGCAATCGAGTTATCTCTTCTTTGACGAATTTTTTTCTGACCTCGGCAATAAGGCGTTTCTTCTGCCTTACCGGAGGGATAGTAGGATCCAAGCTTAACTTATGCACGGCCACTTCTAGTGGAATACCTGTCATATTCACATGCGACCACGCAAAACAGTCAATGTTAAACTTATGAAATTTAATAAAATCCTGACATGCGCTCGGGGTTTAGTCATATCCCCAAGTGGAACTTCCTTTCCAAGAATTTATCAAACAATGCGACTTGCTCAAGTTCTTCCGCTGTGGATTTTGTTGCATCCGTCTCTTCTGGTACCTAAAAATATCTTGGTACCTAATAGGATTCTGACGACTCCTCCCCTTATTGACTTGGTTTGGCTCGGGAGCAGGCACCGACTCCTGTAATTGCTATGGTGCATGCTCCTTCCCTTTGCTGCTGGAAACTAAGATCACATTCATCTCCCTTGCTGCTGGTTGGTCTCCTCTTATTTGCTTAATTCCCTTTGGAGTTGGGAATTTCAAAAGTTGATGGTAAGTTGACGGAACAACCTTCATCTCATGTAGCCATGGTCTCCCAAGAATAATATTGTAGCCTATATCGATGTCTACTACTTCAAAGAGGGTCGTCATCATTACCCCATCGGAATTCGTAGGCAGTAGAATCTCCCCTCGGGTTGTTATGCTTGTTAAGTTGAACCCGTCGAGGAGCTTTGTGGCCGGAATAATACTTTCAATCAGCATGGCTTGTTCCAGTACTCTCCATTGGATAATATTGGCTGAACTCGCTGAGTCCACCAAAATACGTTTGATTCTAAAATCTAAAACATTAAGAGAGATTACCAGGGCATCGTTGTGCGGTAGGAAGAGTCCATCTGCGCCTTCCTCCGTGAAGGTGATGTCGTCCTCGATGACTTCCCGGAGTCTCTTGCTATGGGTCACCGATACCTTTATCTTTTTTACTGCTCAGAAAGTTACACTATTAATCTCGTTCCCTCCGAAACTCATGTTAATCGTTAAGAAAGGGGGATCTTCTCCTGTTTTTGAGGGCTTCGCGTTATCCCGGTTGCGGCCGTAGTTATCTTAGTCATGTTGCTTAAGAATTCTCTAAGATGGCCGTTTTTCAGAAATGTTGCTACTTCCACGCGTAAATGATGATAGTCCCCTATCCGATGACTGTTAGTCCCGTGATACTCACACCATAGATTGGGATCACTCTAACTAGGATCAGATCTCATCGACCTTGGGAACCGAGCTTCTTTAATGTTTCTCATTGCCGAAACCAGTTCCACTATTCTGACGTTGAAATTATACTCGAACAGCCTAGAGTAGGTGGAGTCTCGAGAGCCCGATACTTCTTTGTCTTGCAATGAACTGTTATTCCGGCTTCGATCAGCCCTTATATCGGTAGCAAATCCATCCGGCGATTGAAAGCCTCTGCCACGTCCTTCGGCCCTCTCGTAGGGCAAAACTTGAACTTTGGAGAACCATCAATCTGCGTCGAAATCATCCTTCAACTTTTCCTTATTCTTCTCTCGATCCCGACCCTTGGTTGATGCCGAAAAATCGAGCTAGTCATCCTTAATTCTTTTCTTCGACTCGTAATAGTTGTGAACATCTGCCCACATCGTTGTCTGGAACTCGAGCAGACATTTTTTTAACTTTCAGGAAATGTTAGAACTCCTCGAATTTAGCCTTTTAGTAAATGCCTCTGCTTCCGACTCATCTGGCACGACCGATAGCAGCATTCTCTCCTTCTAACATCTGGTCATGAACTCCCACAGCAATTCGGACTCTCCTTGTGCAATTTTGAATATGTCGGCCTTTCGGGCATGTACCTTCCTGGCCCCAGCATGGGCCTTGATAAAAGAATCTGCGAGCATCTCGAATGAATCTATTGGATCAATCGAGGACAATGTCCAAGCGCTCTAGGAAGAGTCAGATAGAGTGGAAGATGCCAACTCTCGCTTTTGCGTCCCCGTCAATGCTCTCGGTACCATGATGCTGGGTATCGGGTCTTTTCCATCTTTGGTTGGCGAGCAACCAATAACTAGCACTGCCTTTGTTGTAGCTGCTTCTCAACCTACAAAGCCATCAACTTCATTTCCTTCCTCACCAATCGTGCCTTCTCCACCAGCAACTGCTACATCATCTCCACCGACCGCGGACACTCGAGAGGAGGATGTCCCTCCTCCCCAGTCCCCAGTCCATGGGAATTTGGGGCATAACTATTCGCCCCCTCTCCGAAGATCCTCAGAGGAGGAAGAGCATTTCCCTCTTTGTCTCTGCCGGGTGCCATCTGCTGTCTCGGCCAGTGAAATTTGCCAATTACCTGAAGCCTCTGGCTTTATAGAAAGATAGGAATAAAATACGGTCTCTCTCGGGAGAATGTATTGTAAATAATGCCATGCACAACACGGCAGCAGTACGATATCCGTTCCCTTTGTTGTTCCTTGTATCTTTGCTAATGACAAGATTTTTAGTTTGAACGTTTTCTTTGCAGGTTAACTTCCTTGCTTCCGAGGTACTTTAGAGGTTGATCCTTGATAAAGAAAAATTCACATTCGAGCGGGATCAACTGTTGGCTGAGCGGGATCAAATTGATGCTTGCCTCCCTGCACTGGAAGCACAAACTGCTGAGGCCGTTGAGTTGGAGGCTAGGTTGCAGCAAAGTAAGCAAGAGGTGGTGACCCTCAGCCAAGAGGCGGCCCTGCTAATGGTATAATTTGAAGTGGCCAAGGCAAAGTGGGTAGAGGTCCTAAATGTTGTTCTTGTTGTTGCCAATCACGAGGCTGCCTATACTGAAATAGTGAATAATTTGGAGGCAACCTTGAACTCCAAAGCTGAAAAGGTTGCTGCTACTGCGGAAAAGCATGCCCGGTTGGAAAATAGTCATATGAAGGTCATAGAGCATAACAAAGTGTATAACTCCACTATCTTTGACCTTGATGTCAGCCTCTAGGCCACTAGATCAGAGCAGAATAACCTTTCGACCGAGGTTGACCGGCTTAAGGAAGAACTTCAGAGCTGAGTGGCTTCCCTCGTTGTTGAAAAAACATATTCTATGTATAGCATGAGGAGAAAAACCTTGGAAGAGGCCAAAGCAGGCGTCATTGACTTTGATGCCGAAATCGCCAAGTCCCGTGACCTGGAGTTAACTGCTCGAATGGGTCTCACGGTCCAACCTGATGCAACCGACTCTTCTAGTTCCAGTTCTGAGTTCTCTGGAACTAAAGAAGAACCTGAAGGGGATGATGATGAAGGACAAGATCTAGAGTCAGCGGTAGATCCACCTACTTCTCCTAGGGGCGCAGACTTTTCCCTCGGATTCCGGGGATGCAGTAGTTTAGCTTTTGCTTTCGTTGCTTTTCTTTTCCATACTTTTGTACTTGTGCTGCTTGGCACGTTTGTTGTATGTAAATGTGTTTTTTCGTTTAAGCATTGCGCAACTTTTACATTTTTGCGTCGAGTTATGCAAGGATTCGAGTGTATTTTTGCCTGATGGCATTTTTGGATTTCGGGTATAGATTCTTCTGGAACCAACCCTTTATTGTCACGGTTTTATAAGAGAGGCCCTCTTATGTTTACGGTATTCTTGAAGAGGATGTCTCCTTTTGATTACGACACTAGCATTTTAAGTACTTGATTAACTATCAAATGATAAAATTAATTCATCGTTCGGACAAGAAACAAGATAAAAATAAAAAAGAATTTACTTTATTCCTTCCATTTTAAAAGTACATAAGCATTCGTTGTGCTGAAAAAAGAAATTGCCATTACTTGTGGCTAATTTGTACAACTTATATCTACGGGCTGGTCGCGTAGTCCCCGATCCCGATGATACATATTTGTTCCCGAATTTTGTAGTCCTGGTGTATGTGGCTATCGTATTTTCGTATTCTCATATCATCCCCCCCCCTGTGTTCGAATGCGAAGAATGCGACGAATGCGAATTTGAACACTAGAAGTCTTGTTCCTATGAAGATTTCACTAGTGAATGGTTGGATAATCTTTGGTACGATAGCAATCTTTATTTCCCATTAGGAACTTTGCTACAGAGCCAAAGATTACTTAACCACCCAGTGACCTGCACCCGTGAAAGGTCGGGTAACCTTTGGCCCGATAGCAAACTTTATTTTCCGGTAGAAGTTTTGCTATCGAGCAAAATACTAACTAACCGCCCCGTAGTGTCTTATTGATTCCATGCCTTGTCATTTAAAGGTCTTACTTCTGTTGACGGTGCTTTCTTCGTAGTATGCTTTCCTTTGCTGCCTCGCTAAAAACCTTGCTAGAAAAACCCCATCAGGACCAAAACTGGACGAAGGGAAAAAGAGTGCAGCACATACTTTCAGTATAGGAGGTGCTTCATCAGCAATAATATCTTTTGAGGTGTGCCACATTTCAGTTGCTCGGCAGTTTTACTCCGTTTTGATTTTCCAATTTGTATGATCCTGTTGGCCCAAGTAAAGGTTAGTTTTGAAGACTGACAAAGGAACTTAGACATGAACCAGGACCATCCAGTGGTCCTTCCCTCAGGTTCACAAAAACGGGCAGATTCAAGCATGTGGGATGCACGTGAAGGAGATAAGCTTAACTTAGTGTATTTAATATCTCCTGATCGAAAAGGTTGCATAATTGATAAGGAGAAGGAGTCCTTAATCAAAGAGAACACTATTCAAGATAGGGAAGGAGTTAGAAGTTGAAATCAACTAGAACTCTTCCACCAAGGAAGAGTTGCATCAAAACTCTAGTTATTTCTTTATCTACTAACTCTATAAATTGCAGGATATTCTCACATTAAAGGTGTTGCACAAAAACGCAGAAGTTAAACGTGAATTGGGAGCAAAATAGCAAGGCTTTTTACAAGCAGTTTGTGTGTGATTCAAGTGTGCAAACCAGAAGCTACACGAACCAGATTGAAGAACCAGCTCCATATAGAGTTTTATGTGTCTTTCTTTATTTCTAGTTCAATTGTAGTTGGTGTTTCATATTGTACCTTTCAGCTTTATCTAGAAGCAATTGCAATAGGTATTTTGAGTATCCAAGTTAGAGTTAACTTGAAGTGTCGAAGCAGTTAGAGGCTGGTTGCCACAACGGGATTAGAGTTAATCCTTAGGTTTACAAGAGTTTTGTAAATGTTGTTTTGGCTCAGTGATTTTAGTGGAAGTTTGGGAAAATCCCACTGAGTAGTAGGTCGTGATTTTTTTCACCTTTTAAGCCAGGTGTTTTCCACGTAAAAATCTCTGTGTTCTTTATTTTTGTATTTATTATTCCGCAAACAGCAGTAGTTAGTATACCTAGAAGAACCAGGTTCTTCTAGAGTGAAAATTGGGTACCACACAAATCACCCCTCTCTTGTGTGGTATTGACGTTTAGAACATCAATTGGTATTAGAGCAGGTTATCCTTGAAGAGGCTAACACCTTAGGAAAAGATCAACATGAGTGCACCACCTGGGAACTGGGAAGGGCAATCCACTGTAAGGCCTCCACTTTTCAATGGTCAGTACTATTCTTGGTGGAAGAACAGGATGAGAGACCACATCATAGGAGAAGACTATGAACTCTGGGACATAGTCACTGATGGTCCCTTGGCTACTACAAAGAAAAATGCTGAAGGAGTGGATGTGCCAAAGACAAGAGCTGACTGTACTGCTGAAGATTTGAAGAAATGGGAAAAGAATGCTAAGGCCAAGAAATGGCTTGTGTGTGGACTTGGTCCAGACGAGTACAGTAGAATTCAAAGTTGTACTACTGCAAAGGAAATATGGGACACATTACAAGTGGCTCATGAAGGAACTCCTCAAGTAAAGAGATCAAGAGGGACACTACTATATTCTCAATATGAGAATTTCAGTATGAAGGAAGGAGAATCTATCCAAGAGATGTAAACAAGGTTCACCACACTGACAAATGAACTTGAGTCTCTTGGAAGGGTTATTCTTGAAGAGGACAAAGTTGAGAAGATTTTAACAAGGGTTCTGCCAGTCTCTTAGGAAAGCAAAATCACAGCTATTCAGGAATCAAAGAACATTGCCACTCTTAAGTTAGATGAGCTAATTGGAAATCTCACTGCCTATGAACTTAGAAGGCAAACCATGAAGATGGATGCACCCAAGAAGGAAAGGAGCATGTCATTTAGAATCACTGAAGGTGCTGATCTAGAGGAGGATGAAATGACCATGATCACAAAGGATTTCAAGAAGTACCTAATGAGAGGAAATGGTCCTTCAAGAAGTGGAAGTTACAACAAACCAAGGGTTCCTGAAAAACAAACCAATGAGGGGTGTTACAAGTGTGGGAAGACTGATCACCACATCAAAAATTGCCCTCAATAGGAAATTGAATGGAAGAAGGAAAAAGCTGAACGAAGGAACAAGAAGAAGGAATAGGTTCAACCCAAGAAGAACAAAGGATCAACAAAGGCTATAGTTGCTGCCTGGGGAGAAAGCTCAGATGAGGACTCAGAGGATGAAGATGGAGATGAACAAGCGCTTATGGCAATTGGAAAATCTGATGAGGAATCTGAGGTAAGTATAATTCATCTCAAAGACAAGATTAAATTTTTGTCTAAAGAAAGGCTATCTGAGTTACTCCTGTATTTCATTGATGAATCTGAGGATCTAAATAATGAAAACAAACAGCTGTCTAGGGAATGTGTGATCCTAAAAGCCAAGTGCAAAAATCTAGAGTCTAGGGCTAATGAGAGTGAAAGTAAAAACGCTGAGTTGAAGAACTAGGTTCATGAACTTGACACCACAGTCCTAGAGCTTAAATCTGAAAATCTAAAATTGAAATTAGGAACTGGTAAAAAGAAATCTGATCACACACAACTCACTTTAGAAGAAAATGTAGGAAAAATGAAAGATGAGTTGTACAAAAGAGATGAGCAGATAAGAGTCCTTAAGGAGGATCTAAACAAGGTTAAGCACGAGCTAGATAGAACCTGTAAATGGAATAGGTCCTCCGATGCACTTTCATGGCTACATGAACACCATAGTAGCAATAAGAGAGGACTTGGCTACGGGACCCCTGCACCTAAGTGGGATCCCAAAAGCAAGTACCTTACACTTCCTGAGAACAAAATTTGCACACACTGTGGTAAAACTGGTCACTATAAAAGTGAATGTATTGCAAAAGAAAAGGCTAGTCAAAAGAATAAAGAATTTGTTCAAGGGAAAAATAGGCTGCCAAGTTGGGCTAAAAAGAATCTGATTCACCCTTTTGCCTATAGAAAGGGACCCAAACTAGTTTGGGTTCCTAAGACTAACCCCTGATTTCCTTTTGCGGGTCCAAGTGAAAGGGAGCGGCCAAATATGGTACATGGATAGTGGCTGTTCAAAGCATATGACAGGAAGCAAGAACCAGTTCCTTTCACTTGAGGACCTCAAAGGAGGTAATGTCTCCTTTGGAAATGGGAAGAAAGGTGAGATCATTGGGGTTGGAAAGGTAGGTAAGACTGATTCTCACTCTATTGAGAATGTCTACTTGATAGATGGCCTAAAGTACAGTCTAATCAGTGTATCACAATTATGTGATAAAGGTAACTTGGTAGCATTCACCACTACCAAATATTTTGTGATTAATCTTACCATTGACAAGATTGTTTTGCAGGGAAAAAGAGTAAACAATACATACATTGTAGATTTGTCCACACTTTCAGAAAATGAACTCACTTGCTTAAGTGTGTTGGACAATGATCCCCTCCTTTGGCACAAGAGACTTGGACATGCAAGTCTGAGTCAACTCAACAAATTAGTCTCCAAGGATCTGGTGATAGGGCTGCCTAACATCAAGTTCAAGGAAGACAAAGTTTGTGAGGCTTGTGCAAGGGGGAAGCAGGTAAGATCCTCTTTTAAATGCAAGAAAGTGGTAAGCACCACCAGAACGATGGAACTGGTCCATATGGATCTCTGTGGTCCAATGAGAACATTAAGCAGAGGTGGTAAAAGATATGTGATGGTGCTTGTTGATGATTACTCTAGGTTTACTTGGACATTGTTTTTAACATCTAAAGATGAAGCATTTGACATGTTTACTTCTTTTGTTAGAAAAACTCAGAAACAACTAGGTAATCAACTTGCATCAATTAGGTATGATCATGGAACTAAATTTGAAAATGCTAAGTTTGCTGAATTTTTGCGTGCTACATCATAAATAGTTGCATGACTAGACCTCTTGTTAAGAAGATTCCCTATGAGTCACTTAAAGGGAGAAAGCTAAATATATCCCATCTTAGGGCATTTAGATGCAAGTGCTTTGTGCACAATAATGGCAAAGACTCCCTAGGTAAATATGATCCCAAAAGTGATGAGGGAGTATTCTTGGGATATTCTTCACATAGTAAAGCTTATAAGATATACAATAAAAGAACTATGTGTGTAGAAAAAAATGTATATGTTATTTTTTTTAAAACTAACATTCTTTCTAAGAGGCAGGAACAAGATAATGCATAGACTGGGCTGGTAAGAAATTCAAATGGTGAAACCACAGTCCAGCCTGAAGATACATCACAGGAAGGAACAGGTGATGGAACAGGTCCTTCCACCCAGGGCAACATGATAGGGGGAACTGACTAGAGAGGAACTGATCCTCAAACCTCGAGGAAACCTGTCCATGAACCTATTCCTCAGTAACAAAACCAGGAAGGAACATCCAATGAAATTGAAACTCATATTGCAACATCCACAAAATTGGATATAGATGAACCTGGTTCAACGTTGATCAGAAGTTGTATAGGTGAATGATTGGTTCTCCTTTGTATTACTACTAGCTGACTTGATATTGTTTTCAGTATAGGTCTTTGTGCTCGATTTCAAGCAATTCCAAGGAAGTCCCACTTGACTATTGTAAAGAGAATATTGAGATACTTGAAAGGCACCACTGACCTTTGCCTTTGGTATCCAAAAGGTAGTAATTTTAACCTAGTGGGATATGCTGACGCTGATTATGCAGGTTTCCTTGTGGATAGGAAGAGCACCTCAGGTATGGCACACTTCCTTGGTTCATGTCTTGTGTCATGGGCTACTAAAAAGCAAAATTCAGTGGCCTTATCTACTGCTGAAGCTGAGTATGTTGCTGCTGCTTCATGATTGTGCTCAATTGTTGTGGATCAAGCAGCAGTTGATGGATTTTGGTATTGAAGTTGGTTGCATCCTGTTTTCTGTGATAACACTAGTGCTATTAGTATGACTAAGAATCCGGTTCATCATAAGAGAACTAAGCACATGGATGTTAGACACCATTTTTTGAGGGACAATTATGAGAAAGGCTTGATCACTATGGAGTTTTGTGCTATTGACAAGCAAATTGCTGACATCTTCACAAAAGCCTTAAGTAGAGATCACTTTGAGAGGAACAAGTTGAAATTAGGGATGATTAAGATCACCTAAAAGGACCAGTTCAAGGTTAAACGAAAAAGAATGAAGAAAAAAAATTTTAAAAAAAATTGGTTAGAAAGCCTGTAAATTGTGTATAAGTAGATTAAATCTTGCTCAGTCTCATACTTTACATAGTATACTCTTGTGCCATGTGTTAAAATGACTCATTAATCTCTAATGATATTTTCTCTATTTTGGCAAATTTAGACTCACACAAGAGAATTATCAGTGGAGAACCTGGTTCATCAAGATAACACGGTATGTTTTCTACACTCTGCATAATTTGAAATAACTATATTTGGATCATGAGCAGAGTCCTACCAAATACCAAACTCCTTTTGGACTTATCCGTTACAAGTGAACCAGTCCCGTTTAAAAGAGTCCCAACCGAATGGAAGTACCTAGATTCTAGGGATACACTCCAATGTCTCTTCAAAGCTAAATTTCAGTTTGATTAAAACTTCTAAGAGTCTGAAAAGCAGTAGGTACCCCATCAATTATTCCCCTGTATATTGATCATCTTTAGTGTATTCCTTACTTCATCTCTCTCAAGCGGTTAAAAAACTCTCATTCTTCTTTCATCTTCCAAACACAATCTAATTCTCTTCTCTTCCATACCCTAGCCCAGATATGTCGAACACCTCTGAAAATCCTTCATCAACACCACAAGAAACCACTTCCACACCTTCTACAACACCAATCTCTAAGAAAAGATTATGGCTCATCATATTGTCGCTGAAGGAGAGCAGATCAAGAAAATAAACAAGCAATTGAAAGCAGGTAGGGAAGAAGAATCCCAGAAATCTGAAGATTCATTTAAGTCTGCTACTAAGGGGGGAAAAAAGTAGGTATTCCGAAACTGAACAGGTATCTTCTGATTCTAAAGTTACTCCTGAGATAATTTTTGAAGTTGCTGCAAATTTAGAGAATAGATTTGTACTGGTAGGATCTATAGCAGGTGTTGAGACTACAAAATCTGGAGAAGTTGGTGGTAAAAATAAATAAAATAAAAAAGAGAGCAAGGGTAGCTAGGAGTGCTGTGAGGGGAATGGGTAAAAGAGTGGTTGAATTCTTCGACCCAATCCTGTTGGTCGAACTAAAAGAAACCGGTGCAAATGGTTGTTTGGGGAGAGGAATTTACTGAAATAGAAGAGAGTGTGAGCAAAACAGGGGGAAGTGGGAAGCTGCTGAGGGGTAGGTTCAACTTGAAAAATATAGATGAACCTGTTCCATCTGAACAGGAAACCCTCTTGGACCTACTGATAGGGTTATCAATGGCACCAAAACTCATGCCATTCCCTATGGTTTCATTCTCACAATTGTGCTTGCACATTTCAAGGAACCTATGAAGTAAGTGGGGTTAATACTCTGCTTGCTTGCGATTATGAAGTCAATGTCATTCTTAATGAACCTGGTTCATCTAAAAAGACACCTATCAATAGCAAAGTCAGAGTCTTGGTACAGGAGAGTGAGGCAAAGGATATTGAGATAGCAAGGCTGAAGACACGATTGGTTGAGGTAGAATCTGAGAGAGATGTTCTCAGAACTGAACTTGCAAGGGAAAAGGAGAAGAATGATGGAATTCTTCAAGACATGCTGAAACTTCTCCAAGAAAATAACCCAGCACCTACCTCTTCCAAGCCTTAAATCCTAACCTAGTGTTGATCAACCCATGACCCAATTCGAGACCTTTTGTTTTTTTGCTCATGTTTTCAGTATTTTTATTTCTTCTTATGCTTTGTGGTAGAATCTTATCAATCATCGATGAAATTCACTGTCTTTTGCTCTAACTGTTTGTTCATATTTCTTTGATGGTTAAAATTCTTAGCTTGATCTATGATGATTAATTCATGATTGCATTTGAAGTAGCCCCAGTGGCCATGAGTAAGTTTTAAAATCTGGTTATCTCACATTTTTTATTCAACTTTTCGATGATGCCAAAAGGGGGAAAAAGGTTGTGCTTTAAACAAGTGATGTTTACACTTTGAACAGTGATGTTTATAACCTAATGTACCTGGTTCTTGATGATAAGTGATATAAAGGAAAAATGTTTCTAACATTGTGTTGATGTTTGAGCTGAGTTCTGGCAGGGCCTAAGTGTATGAAAAGCACAGTGTTTGTCATCATCAAAAAGGGGGAATTTGTTAGCCCAAGTAAAGGTTAGTTTTGAAGACTGACAAAGGAACTCAGACATGAACTAGGTCCATCCAGTGGTCCATCCCTCAGGTTCACAAAAATGGGCAGATTCAAGCATGTGGGATGCACGTGAAGGAGATAAGCTTAACTTGGTGTATTTAATATCTCCTGATCGAAAAGCTTGCATAATTGATAAGGAGAAGGAGTTCTTAATCAAAGAGAACACTATTCAAGATAGGGAAGGAGTTAGAAGTTGAAATCAACTAGAACTCTTCCACCAAGGAAGAGTTGCATCAGAACTCTAGTTATTTCTTTATCTACTAACTCTATAAATTGCAGGATGTTCTCACATTAAAGGTGTTGCACAAAAACGCAGAAGTTAAATGTGAATTGGGAGCAAAATAGCAAGGCTTTTTGCAAGCAGTTCGTGTGTGATTCAAGTGTGCAAACCAGAAGCTACATGAACCAGATTGAAGAACCAGCTCCATAAAGAGTTTTATGTGTCTTTCTTTATTTCTAGTTCAATTGTAGTAGGTGTTTCATATTGTACCTTTCAGCTTTATCTAGAAGCAATTGTAATAGGTATTTTGAGTATTCAAGTTAGAGTTAACTTGAAGTTGTCGCAGCAGTTAGAGGCTAGTTGCCACAACGGGATTAGAGTTAATCCTTAGGTTTACAAGAGTTTTGTAAATGCTGTTTTGGCTTAGTGATTTTAGTGGAAGTTTGGGAAAATCCTACTAAGTAGTAGGTCGTGGGTTTTTTCACCTTTTGAGCCAGGTGTTTTCCACGTAAAAATCTCTGTGTTCTTTATTTTTTGTATTTATTATTCCGCAAACAGCAGTAGTTAGTATACCTAGAAGAACCAGGTTCTTCTAGAGCGAAAATTTGGTACCACACAAATCACCCCCCCCCCTCTTGTGTGGTATTGACGTTTAGAACATCAGATCCTTTCCCAATGACAGTTGAAACCTTGTGGGGGCCATACCACGTTGGACCCAACTTTCCTATGTTGATCTCTCGGGTATTTTGAGTCACTTTCCTTAAAACTAAGTCTCCAACTTTGAAAAAACAAAGATTGGCTCTTTGGTTTTAATATCTTTTCATTCGTTGTTTATGGGATTCCATCCTTATATGCACCAAGTCCCCATGTTCATCGAGCAGCTCCAATCTGACCATTAGTGCTTCGTTGATGGCTTCTTCGTCTGCCTAGAAATATATCATGGTAGGTTCTCCTACTTCCACCGTGATCAAGGCTTCTGCTCTGTGTACGAGAGAGAAAGGTGTCTCTCCCGTGCTTGATTTAGCCGTTGTTTGGTATGCCCATAGCACTCCGGTAGCTCTTCGATCCATTTGCCTTTGGCTTCTTCCAATCTCTTTTTAAGATTTTGAATAATTACTTTGTTTGTCGATTTCGCCTGTCCATTTGCGCTCGGATGATACAACGATGATGTGATTCTTTTGATTTTAAGGTCTTCAAGGAATTTCGTGACCTTTGTGCCTATAAAATATATCCTGAATCTGCAAATTATGTTCTCCCACAAGAAATCGACTACTTCATGCTCACCGTTTTTCTGGTAGGGACCTGCTTCAACCCACTTAGAGAAGTAGCCAGTTAAAATCAAAAGAAAGCTTACCTTACCGGGAACTGGCGGTAGCGGACCGACTATATCCATCCCCCATTTCATGAATGGCCAAGGCGACAAAACCGAGTTCAATAGCTCTACCGGTTGATGCATATGGCATTGACACTTAACGCATTTCTAAACTTAAGCCTTAGCGTCTTGTTCCATTCGATGCTAGTAGTATCTTGCCCTCATTAGCTATAATACCAAGGAATCCGCGCCCGAGTGAATTTTGTAAATCCCTTCATGAACTTCTCTCATGACGTAGTTAGCTTCGGAGGCTCCCAAACATCGGGCCAACGAGCCTTAGAAAGATCTTCTATACAATTGACCTCCCCTGAAGCTGTATCGAGCTGTTTTAGTGCGCAGCCAAGGATGCCTTGGGATCATCAGGTATTTTTCTGTGCTCGAGACAGTCAATGATCCTATTCCTCCAGTCCTAGACCAAATTAGTCAAGTTTAATTCATAATAGTCATCCACATCCAATACCGAATGCATACGTTGTACGAACGTACCGGAGTCTGACCCCTTTATTTTTGTGGATGAGCCTAGATTGGCTAGCGCATCTGCTTGTTTTCCTCCATCGAAATATAGGTTATTGACCATTCCTTGAATCGTGCAAGTAGAGCTTGGACTTTTACTACATATTGTTGCAAGCGCTCTTCTTTGGCGTCGAAGATTTCATAGAACTGATTTACTACTAGCTGGGAATCACATTTAATTTCTATGACCTCGGAGTCCAATCCCCGGGCCAACTCAAGTCCTGCAATCAAGGCCTCATACTCCGCTTCATTGTTAGTCAAGGGAAAAGTCTTTATGGCCTGCCTCAGGGTTTCTCCTGAAGGCGTGATTAATACTACATCGAGCCCGGACCCTTTTACATTGGAAGATCTATCCGTGAACAAGGTCCAGACTCCCGATGTCGATTCCAACACCATCACCGCTTCTTTGGTGGCCAAAAACAGTAGTCCAGGACTGAAATCAGCCACAAAGTTGTCCAAAACTTGAGACTTGATCGCAGTCTTAGGTTTATACTCTACGTCAAATTCACTCATTTTGATTGCCATTTGGCCAGTTGACCTGAAATTTCAGGTTTGTGAAGAATATTTCGCTAGGAAAATGTTATTACCATAGCTATCCGGTGACATAGAAAATAAGGCCTAAGCTTTCGAGTGACGACTATGAGAGTTAAAGCCAATTTTTTGAGGTGTGGGTAGCGAGTTTCCGCTCGGTTAAAATTTGACTAACATAATAAATAGGAGATTGCGTACCTTCGTCTTTACAGACTAAAACGACACTTACCTCTACCTCCGAGACCGGTAAGTAAATAAGCAATTGTTCGCTTTCCTCAGGTTTTGATAGTAATGGAGCGCTGGATAAATACCATTTCAAATCTTTTAAATCCTGTTGGCATTCTCTAGTCCATTCGAAATTGTGCTTCTTCTTCAGAAGCGAGAAGAAGTGATGGCACTTCTCTGAAGACGGGGAAATTGTCACGACCCGGATTTCCCACCCTCGGGAGTCGTGATGGCGCCTACTAATAGGAGCTAGGCAAGCCAAATCATTTTGCTTCTTTTAGCAATTATCGCTCAATGAATAAAATCAAAACAATATGTCAAAGTTGAAGTCTCAATATATAATTAACTGAAAGAAAAATGCGGAAGTTTAACAGAATCCTCAACTCAAGAACTGGAGTCACAAACTCACGAACGTCTAGAGAATGCTAAATACAATGTCTGAATAAAAAGAATACAATACTGTTTGTTCCGGTACAACGGATAACAAACTAAAGTAAGGATAGGAGAGACTCCGGGCCATGCGGACGTCAGCAAGGCTACCTCGGGATCTCTGCACTGAAGTCAGCTCCCAAATGCTCCTACTGCTATCCAAAAGCTGCTGCTCCGGTACTGTGATCTGTGCAAAAAGATGCACAGAGTGTAGCATCAGCACAACCGACCCCATGTGCTGGTAAGTGCCTAGCCTAACCCCGGCGAAGTAGTGACGAGGTTAGACCAGACTATCAGATAAACCTGTGCAAATATATATATATATATAATATATATATATATATATATATAAGTACAACAAAATAATAGCGGAAAGTAAGCAATTAAAGCCGGGAGGGGGAAACATGCTTACGGGGAAGCAGATAAAACAGAATATCAGGAATAACAAAAGAAACTACATCTGATTTCTTCTAACACAGAATAAAGGAAAACAAACCACTTTCACTTATTTTCAATTTCCTCTCATTGTAGGCGTGCAACACAATCCCATTTCCTTACATCACGTGGTAGGCGTACCACACGCTCCCATTACAATAATATCACGTGGTCGGCATGCCATATGTTCCCATTTCGTAATAACTCGTGTTCGGCGTGCCACACGATCCCATTTCATAATATCTCCTGGTCGACGTGCCACACGATCCCATTTCATAATATCTCGTGGTCGGCGTGCCACACGATCCCATTTCTTTCAACACAATACACAACATAATCCCGGCAAGGGTGAAAGATGTTATAATAACTATCCCGGCAAGGGAGCAATGTCATATAATAAACTATCCCGGCAAGGGAGATCCAGCTATAACCAAACTCATTCAATTTCTACTTAACACAATTAAATCCACACTTAGTCTCAACAATAATTGGCTCAGTGTTAAAGATTTCCAACCAATTTCTCATAAATAACAATTACAAATTCGATAATTTAGCAAATTAGGACTCACGGTCATGCTCGACACCAGTGTATAGATACTCGTCACCATGCCTATACACCGTACTTATACACCGTACTCGACAAATAGCAATTAACAAATAAGACTCTACTCTTATTCCCTCAAGCCAAAGTTAGACCAAACACTTACCTCAACTTCCACGGCTAAATCAATCCACAACGACCGTTTTCCCTTTTGAATTCGGCTCCAACTCAAGCAAATCTATGAAATAACGACTTTATAATATCAATAATAGCTAAACTAATCAAACCCAATGCCTAAATATAGATTTTCAAGCTTTCTTCCCAAAGTTTCCAAAAATGCCCCCGGGCCTGCTTGATCAAAACACGAGGTTCGGACCAAAATCAAACCCCCCATTCACCCAGGAGCCCGAATTTATAATTTGTTTTCAAATTCGACCGCAAAACGGGTCTAAATCAAGAAAAATTGAAAAAACCCTAACTCTACCCATTTCCCTAATTTTCTACCTTTAAAACCCTAAGATTATTGATAAAAGTTGATGAATACACTAGATAATGGAAAGAAATCACTTAGTAAGTGCTTACTTGTGCTTTGAGAAGAAAATCTCTTGAGAAAATCGCCCTAGTCTTCTAATTGTTGAGAAGGTTTGAAAGAAAATAGCTGAAGTTATGTTTTTAAAAAGACTCACAGCCCGACTTCCACATCTGCGGTACAGGGGTCGCACCTGCGCCACCGCACGTGCGAAAAAATGGGCGCTTCTGCGGAAATGGCTAGGCCCCGCTGGAGCCGCACCTGCGAAGAAAAGATCCGCTTCTACGGACCGCATCTGCGGGGTAGGAATCATCATCTGCGAAGGATACCGCATCTGCAGCAGCAGTGATTTTCTGCAAAATTTTTTCTAAGTTTCAACCACCCCGAACACCCTTGAAAACACTCCCGAGCCCTCGGGGCTCCTAACCAAACACGTACACTAACTCAACAACACCCTACAAACTTAACCGTGCGATCAAATCGCCAAAATAACATCAAAAATGAGGAATCAAAACTGAAAATAATTACTTTTTCATCGAACTTCATAAACCTTCATTTTTAGATATTTAGGTCCGAAACAGGTCAAACGACGTCCGATTTCGACCAAATTTCACAGGAAGCGCTTAAACCACATATAAGACCTGTACCGGGCGCCGGAACCAAAATATCGGCCCGATACCAGTGCTTTCTAATCCACTTTCATTTCAAATTTCCATATAAATTTCAGAAAAACAATTTCTTTTAAAAATTCATTTCTCGGGCTCGGGACCTCGGATTTCGATTCCGGGCATACGCCCGAGTCTCATATTTTTCTACGGACCCTCCGGGACCGTCATATCACGGGTCCGGGTCCGTTTACCCAAAATGTTGACCAAAGTCAACTTTAACCATATTAATATCAAAATTCATCAATTTTTACACAGAATTCATATTTAAGCTTTCCGGCTACGCGCCCGGACTGCGCACGCAAATTGAGGCAAGTAAAAATGAGGTTTTAAAAGCCTCGGAAGCACGGAATAAAAGGGAAAATAGGTTATGACACTTTGGGTCGTCACATTCTCCACCTCTAAAACAACAGTTCGTCCTCGAACGGACAAAAGAAAGAAGTACCTGAGTTGGGAAATAGGTGAGGATAACTGCTCTGCATATCAGACTCGGACTCCCAGGTCGATGCCTCAGGAGGCTGACCTCTCCACTGGACACGCACTGAAGGAAAACTCTTCGACCTCAATTGTCGAACGTGCCGATCTAGAATAGCTACCGGCTCCTCTTCATAAGACAGATCCTTGTCCAACTGGACAGTGCTGAAATTTAACACGTGAGCTGGATCGTCGTGATACCTCCGAAGCATGGACACATGAAACACTGGATGCACGGCTGACAAGCTAGGCGGCAAGGCAAGTCTATAAGCCACCTCTCCCACTCGATCAAGGATCTCAAAGGGGCCAATGAACCTAGGGCTAAGCTTGCCCTTCTTCCCAAATCTCCTCACGCCCTTCATAGGCGACACTCGGAGCAAGACCCGCTCACCAACCACGAAAGCTACATCCCGGACCTTACGATCTGGATAACTCTTTTGCCGCGACTGAGCCGAATGAAGCCTGTCCTGAATGATCTTGACCTTATCTAAGGCCTCCTGAACTAAATCTGTACCTAATAACCGAGCCTCTCCCGGCTCAAACCATCCCACTGGAGACCGACATCGCCTACCATACAACACCTCATATGGAGCCATCTGAATGCTAGACTGGTAGCTGTTGTTGTAGGCGAACTCTGCTAAAGGCAAAAACTGATCCCACGAACCTCCAAAGTCGATAACACAAGCCCGGAGCATATCCTCCAAAATCTGAATAGTCCGCTCGGACTGACCGTCCGTCTGAGGATGGAACATTGTGCTCAACTCAACCCGTGTGCCCAACTCTCGCTGAACTGCACCCCAGAAACGCGAGGTAAACTGCGTACCCCGATCCGAAATGACAGATACCGGCACACCATGAAGGCGAACAATCTCCCGGATATAAATCTCAGCTAACCTTTCGGATGAATAGGAGACTGCCACAGGAATGAAATGTGCTGACTTGGTCAGCCTATCTACAATAACCCATATCGCATCAAACTTCTTCCGAGTCAACGGAAGTCCAGTAACAAAATCCATGGTAATCCTCTTCCACTTCCACTCGGGAAGCTCAATCCTCTGAAACAATCCACCAGGCCTCTGATGCTCATACTTAACCTGCTGACAGTTCAAACATCGAGCCACATATGCAACAATATCCTTCTTCATCCTACGCCACCAATAATGCTGCCTCAGATCCTGATACATCTTCACGGCGCCCGAGTGAATAGAATACCGAGAACTATGGGCCTCCGCTAAGATCAACTCTCGAATCCCATGGACATTGGGCACACAAACTCGACCCTGTAATCTCAAAACACCATCATCATCTAAGGTCACCTTCGTGGCACCTCCACGCTGCACCGTGTCTCTCAGGACACACAAATGGGGGTCATCAAACTGCCGATCACGGATACGCTCCAATAATGAAGAACGAGCGACCGTGCAAGCTAACACTTTACTAGGCTCAGAAATATCCAACCTCACAAATCGATTGGCCAAGGCCTTAATATCCAAAGCAAGTGGTCTCTGGCCGACCGGAATATAAGCAAGACTACCCATGCTGGCAGACTTCTTGTGATCAGTGTACACCTCACACGTCACACCATACAGGTAATGCCTCCAAATCTTCAAAGCATGAACAATGGCTGCCAACTCTAGATCATGAACCGGATAATTCTTCTCCTAGATCTTCAACTGCCTCGAAGCATAGACAATGACTCTACCATCCTGCATCAATGCTGCACCAAGCCCAATACGGGAAGCATCAGTATAAACTGTATAAGGCCCTGGACCTGTGGGCAAAACCAATATTGGTGCCGTAGTCAGAGCTGTCTTGACCTTCTGAAAGCTCGCCTCACACTCATCTGACCATCTGAACTGGGCACCCTTCTGGGTCAGTCTGGTCATCGGGCTTGAGATAGATGAAAACCCCTCCACGAACCGACGATAGTAGCCTGCTAACCCCAAGAAACTCCGAATCTCTGTAGCTGATACTGGTCGAGGCCAGTTCTTGACTGCCTCAATCTTCTTCAGGTCCACCTGAATACCCTCTGCTGATACGACGTGACCCAGAAATGCAACCGAACTCAACCAGAACTCGCACTTCGAGAACTTAGCATATAACTGACTATCCTTCAGAGTCTGAAGAACCACTCTGAGGTGCTGCTCGTGCTCCTCCTGGCTGCGGGAGTATACCAGAATATCGTCAATAAAGACTATCACGAACAAGTCCAAATAAGGACTGAACACTCGGTTCATCAACTCCATAAATGCTGTTGGGGCATTGGTTAACCCAAATGACATGACCAAAAACTCATAATGCCCATACCGAGTGCGGAATGCTGTCTTAGGGACATCAGACGCCCTAATCCTCAACTGGTGGTAGCCAGATCTCAAGTCTATCTTTGAAAACACCTTCGCACCCTGAAGCTGGTCGAACAAATCGTCAATCCTCGGCAGTGGATACTTGTTCTTTATCGTCACTTTGTTCAGTTGCCGGTAATCAATGCACATCCTCATCGAACCATCCTTTTTCTTCACAAATAACACCGGCGCACCCCAAGGAGAAACACTAGGTCTAATGAAACCCTTCTCCAGCAAATCCTACAACTGATCCTTTAACTCCTTCAACTCTGGCGGGGCCATGCGATACGGCGGGATAGAAATGGGCTGAGTGCCCGGAGCCAGATCAATACAAAAATCAATATCCCTGTCGGGCGGCATACCCGGTAGGTCTGAAGGGAAAACCTCGGGGAACTCCTGAACAATAGGAACAGAATCAATAGAAGGGACCTCTGCGCTGGAATCGCGAACATACGCCAGATAAGCTAAACACCCCTTCTCGACCATGCGTCGAGCCTTCACATATGAAATAACACTGCGGGTGGTATGCCCTGGGGTCCCTCTCCACTCTAAGCGGGGAAAATCTGGCAAAGCCAAGGTCACGGTCTTGGCGTGACAATCCAAGATAGCATGATACGGGGACAACCAACCCATCCCTAATATAACGTCGAAATGCACCATGTCTAAGAGCAATAAATCAACACGGGTCTCAAGACCCTCAAACACTACCACACAAGAACGATGAACTCGGTCGACCACTATAGAATCACCCACTAGTGTAGATACATAAACAGGAATACCCAAAGCATCACTAGGCATAACCAGGTAGGGTGCAAAATAGGACGACATATACGAATACGTAGACCCAAGGTCAAATAGCACTGAAGCATCCCTATCACAGACCAGAGTAGTACCTGTAATGACTGCATCTGAAGACTCAGCCTCTGGCCTGGCTAGGAGAGCATAACACTTATTAGCGTCTTTTAGCTTTTGTTTTAGTCTAAAAGCGTTCAATTGTGTTCCCGAAAGCTGATGAAATATGCTTAACTGCAGGAATATTGGAAAGTGAACCCCCGAGATGAAATCCAACTCAAGAAGGAGTAATCTGAACTCAGGGACACAAAAAGGGCACAGAAGCTCAGAAGTGCGGACCGCAGAATATCATCTGCAGCCGCAGAGTG
>NW_017677594.1:0-22721 GCF_001879085.1 Nicotiana attenuata
CGCAAAACTCTTTGCGGCCGCATTGCCTGATGACCTGAAAAACATAGTCTTTGAACTTCATCCTTGCGGACCGCACAGAATGGTGTGCGGCCGCACTGGCCCTGTTTGACTGAGCTTGGTCTTGTCTTGGTACTTGTGCAAGTTTCACTCCTTTTTGAGCTGGTTTTTGACACCTTGTCACCTTGATGATCAAACCTGCAATCAAGCACAACTTGTGAGCCTTTGGGACTATTTTGTACACATTTTTAATCAAAACTTAAGCAAGAAGGAGTGTAAAATGCATCATAATCCCTAGTTATCAACTCCCCCAAACTTAAGCTTTTGCTTGTCCTCAAGCAAACAAAATAAGACCCACCCCTTAAGAGTTAATCCAAGAAAAATTCAGCCGACCTAAAGTGACCTCATCTAGCCTCAACTGGGACTAACAATTGCCCTCAACTCAAATGAATCATTAACAACCTCCACTTTTTTAAACACCATGGATCTTAGTGCGACACAAGAGCATCAAGAGTTGACTCAACACATCAAAGGAACTCTTTCTATTACTTCGGTCATTGTGGAACCCAAACTCACACATCCTCGACTCTCCCTAAGCAAACCTCACCTTTAGAATAGTATCACTCAGAACAAGGTTAATGGAAATACACTCATCTCTCTCAAAGAAAAGTCAAAAGTCCGGCACTAGGTACCATATGCTTGCCCCTTATGTGAGTCACCACTAATGTAAGCTTCATTCAACTCAAGATCATATAGAGCTTTTGTGGAAAAATAGTGAAGGCTTTTGTTGTAGGGTAGGAAATGTTTGGTCTAAGTAGGTTCCATCTTCCCTTTAGCACTTCTTTCTTCATTTTGGCACACATTCACTTGACTTTTAAGTCATTTCACTTCTTTCTAAGGGGTTAGAGAGACACACTGTCACTCTTTCTTATACATTTCAACTCTTTTCTCCTTTCTAAACTTTCCACGACTTTCATTCTTTGCTTTTATTGAATCCCTTCATTCTTTTCTACGTTGAACATTCTTTTTGTCTTTTTGTTCTTCCTTTATTTTTCATTGCCTGTCCTTTTCTTCATTTTGTACCTTTTACCACTTTGTTTCAATCCTCGTCTCCCCCTCAAACTTATACTTTTGCCATGCTCTAAGGAAAGATCGGGTTGCCAAGTAGAGGGTATATTTAGAGCGGGTAAAGGCTTGTAGCGTGGTTCTTGAAAGAAAAAGGTCTACGGCTCAAAAGGGATGACTAGGGATTTTATTATGGGTAGGCTATGTAAGTGTTGAAGATATCATTCGGATCAAGGAGAGCCTATAATCACGTCTCAAGTCAAATTCCACTTAGGATTTCGCCTAGACAAACATTCAGGGCAAGTTCTAGACCAATGGCTCGGGACTTGGACTTATAATTCAAATTCTCACCACACAAGCTTTTGGGATTGCTAAAGACACGGAGTTGGGGGCCCACAACAACTTTAGATAAGATTTGAGCACATAATGGTTCCGACAAACCACTTGATGATTATCGGCCAACACAAGAGTCTCAAGGTCACAACTTTCACCATCCTACACACAACGATTTGTTTTTGACCATGGGGTCAAGGACAAATGTGTTAGGCCTAAGTGAAGCTTTGCTTGAGGCACCCTTACCAATTAACTACTAAAAAGCAAAAAGAAAAACAGACTCAAACCCTTAAGAAGGTTGTCATGCCATCCATCATCGGGAAGAGCCACCCGGTCCACACAAATTCCACCTTTGGAAAGAACCGTGGCATTAAGAAAACCTTATTGCAAAAACTCAAAACAAAAAGCTACAAACGTAAAATAAAAAGCTAAGAAATAAAAAAAAGGCGAAAAGTAAAATGATTATGTACAAGAGGGGATTTAGACAAACATAAAATAGGGAGAATGAATATATACATAAGAAGGTAACTTTATATACAGACCCAAAGTAAAAAGTACGAAAAGTGCAATGAAATGCTAAAGTTATATACATACAAAAGATAAAAAAAAAGATAAAGCATAAAATATCATAATATGTACAATCATCCAAATCCAAGTAGGGCTACCCCCTCAAATAAAAGCTGGCATTGTCCTCAATGCCAACTAACCAAAATAAGCACAAAAAGAGAAGGGAGGAAAAAGAAACTCCCTATGGATCCTCCGTCTGGATGGGATCCTGAACCTGAACCTGTGCCTGGAACTGGATTGACTCCTGGGGCTGGCTCTCCCTGCGGGTCCTCCAACTGTATGTTGCGTCATCTGCACGGGGAATCACCCTCCTCCTATTGGGAGGCCTCTCTAACTCCGGCTCTGGCTGGGGCTGGGCTGCTGGTGCGGGTCATGCAATAACAAATCCAAAGGCAGCTGATCCGCCTTCAGCCTGTCAACCTCTACCCTGAGCTTCTTCACCGACTCCTTTGAAGCCCGAGTCTACCTCATCTTCCTTGACTCCTTTGCAAGCTCCTTAAGAGCAGTCCCATGAGAATCAATGGCATCAATTTCTGGTTCTCTAGGAGCTTCTTCTGGTTGTCCAGAAGCTCCTTGAGAGTGTCCTCAATAGACTGTGGGACCTGTGGAGGAGAAGGTGTTGACTGGCATGCCACCGTAGTAGTAAGTACAGACAACTTAGAAGAAGCTGTCTGCATCCAGTTGTTGATGCTGAGGAGGGCCTGACTCAGACGGTGGGCAGTCAATGGGTAGGCAGAAGTGGAAGGTATGTCTGGAACTATAGAACTGGATGGACCTGGGGGCATGTCTGCTGAGGTGGAGGGAGGCTGAGTAGGAGCCACTACCACTACTAGCTCTTCAGACTGGCCAGTTGAAGCAGTGGCTTTTCCCTTGTAGGTCTTGCCTTTAGGGTTGTCATCACCCTGTATGCTGTACCATGAGAACTCTGCCTTTGCTTTCACTTTCACATCAAATTTCCACTTCTCTACATTTAAGTCCTCCAGGTACATGGCTAAGAAGCTGGGGAAGGAGTAGTTTCTGTCACCTTCACTCACTACCTGTGTAATAACCCGAGACATCACATTCCCGATGTTAATCGGGTACCCCGCCATAATTGATGCTACCAATATAGCCCGATGAAGAGGGAGAGAATTGTCATGGGTAGTGGGGTCAAGTCTCCTGCACACGAATGTCTCCCACCCCTTGGCCTCGAAATTCAAACTTCTCCTTAACATCTTCACTCCCACATTTAACCAATCGGGGGTGGTACCTGGGATTGCCAAGTACTGTGCCAACCACGGACGGGCCTCCTCACCCAATGCCATCTTCTCCAAATAAAGTGATTCATCCTCCTCATTGAAGCCCAAGTAGTCACTTATTGCTTTGCCATCAAATAGTACTTTCAAATTCCGCACCTTGGTCACTTTGGTGCCCTTCTTGATGTGGGCAGCATTGGTGTAGAATTCCTTGACCAGGTCCTCATTTGCATCCACACAGTTGCTTAAGAAGTACTCCCAACCCACTCTCTCTCTAAATTATCTTCTCACATTGGGGTTGTGAGGCAAGAGGTCTATCCACAAAACTTTGCTCCGGAATCAATTTCCTCACAAGCCACCACTCTCTGAACTTATGGTAGGCCACCTCACTTACAAAACGGCCCTGCCATACCTCCGGGTTTCTAGTTCTCTCAACCCCTCCCACCTGAGGCTCACCCCCTTCTACTTCATCCCCTACTTCTGCTACGGGACTTTCTCCGGATAATGAAGCTGTAGGAGATGTGGAATATTCTTTGGCACTGCCAGCGGCTGAGCCCTCAGACGACTCAGAAGATACTTGCACTGGTGCTCGGGCAGTGGGGGAACCTTGAGGAGTGGGCTCATCTGTTAGCTTGAACCTGTCCGAGAAGTCATCCATAAACTCCGGAACAGAGTTAGAATCAGACAACTCCCTGGAAGGCTGATACTCACTTCCCGATGAGTGGGAAGCAGCTCTATCAGCGGCCTGGATCGCCTTCCTTGTTGCTTTTATTGCTTCCCGAACTTGGGGGATTAGTTTTACCTTTCCACGTCCCCTCCCCCGGGAGGACTCTCCTCGTCCTGGTGGTTTATCACCTTTGCCTCTTGATCTTACCATTGTCTACAAGCAACATTCAGTCATGCTTTCTTAGTAGCAATATAATCAATGTAATACAGAGTTGCAGGAAAAAGAGTTGCAGACAGTTCAGTTATTGCAGAGTGCGGACCGCACAAAATGCAGTGCGACCGCATAGAGGCCAATGCGGGCCGCACAAAATCCATTGCGGTCTGCACAGAGGTGGGGTTCAGACTACTCACTCTCTGAATCAATGCATTGCGGACCGAAGCAGTGCATTGAGGCACCGGACCACACAAAATGCAATGCGGCCGCGGTCCTTCAATGTACAGCTTTCAGAACTTTTTCATTGCGGTCCGCACAAAATACCATTGCGGACCGCACTGGGGCACCGCGGACCGCACAGAATCCACCGCGGTCCGCACTGAACGCCCAGCAGCAATACCAACCTAGGGTTTATGTGTTCATCAATGTTAGTCCAATTTTATACCTATTGAAGAGCCCCTAAGTGTTGGTTCAGTCATTTACTACCTAATCCTAATTAACACAGTATTTTAACTACCCTAAGCTACAAAATTGAAGGAAAAACGGGAAGGGAAGAAGAAGAACTAAGAAAACAAAAATTTAATGAAAATAATAAAATTAAACAATTGAATAGAGACTAAAGTACCAGAAGTAAGATGTTGAGATGATGATTAAGCCTTAGTAGTCAGTTACGTGCAATAGAGAGAGATGAACAGTGATTTTTAATGCTCTGAGAGTAAAAGGATCGAAAAGTTCAAAAGGAGGGCCTCAGGTTCTATTTATAGAAAAAGTCCTGGGGCCCAGCTTACCTACCCACCTCGGGCTGCACAAAATGCAGTGTGGTCCGCACCACACAGAATTATACAAGTTTGAGAAGGCAACCACTGCGGTCCGCACAAAATGCTCCGCGGCCGCAGTGGTCCACCGCGGACCGCACAAAATGTAATGCGACCGCAGTGGCAAACTTCAGAGAGTTGGTTTTTACATCCATCATCAGTGCGGTCTGCACTGATTTTTGTGCCCCCGCACTAAGTTCTTTGCGGTCGCACCAAATGCAGTGCGGTCCGCATTGCAAACTTCAGAGACTTGAACAATTCTTTCACTTTGTCCTGCACTGCATCAACACAATCCTGTAGCATCTCACAACCAGTCAGTCCAAAAATAAATCCTATACTACAATGAAAATCAAAGAAAGATGAAAAGAAAAACACATGGGTTGCCTCCCAAGAAGCGCCTGATTTAACGTCGCGGCACGACGCATGTTACCATCAAATCATTTGAGATGAAGAAGTGCCACCACGTGGCTGTCATCAGTTTTTCCCAGGTAGTGCTTGACCCTATGCCCATTAACTCTGAAAACCTCCCCATTTTTGTTCTTCAAATCAAGGGCACCAAACGGAGTCACAAACACCACTTCAAAAGGTCCACTCCATTTTGACTTAAGCTTTCCAGGAAACAAATGTAACCGAGAGTTGAACAAGAGAACCAAATCACCCACTTTGAACTCCTTGCCACGAGCATATTTGTCATGAAGGTACTTCATCTTGTCCTTGTACAAGGATGAACTGGAGTAGGCATGGAATCGGAATTCATCAAGTTCATTAAGTTGCTCCACACGAAGATTTGCTGCCACATCCCATTCAAGGTTCAATTTCCTCAAAGCCCACATGGCCTTGTGCTCTAACTCAACCGGTAGATGGCAAGCTTTCCCAAACACCAACCGGTACGGAGACATACCAATCAGAGTCTTGTAAGCAGTCCTTTATGCCCATAGAGCATCATCCAACTTCTTAGACCAATCGGTCCTATTTCATTGACCGTTTTAGACAGAATACTCTTGATTTCCCTGTTTGAGACTTCCACTTGGCCACTCGCTTGAGAATGATAAGGAGTAGAAACTTTGTGGTTGACACCATACTTTGCAAGCAAGGTGTCAAAAGCTCTTTTGCAAAAGTGCGACCCCCCATCACTTATCATAGCACGAGGAGTGCCAAACCTTGTAAAAATGCTCTTTTTGAGAAATGCAACCACACTCCTAGCTTCATTGTTGGGCAAAGCCACGGCCTCGACCCATTTTGAAACATAGTCAACTGCACTAGAATGTAGGTGTTCCCGCACGAGCTTACAAATGGGCCCATGAAATCAATACCCCACACATCAAAAATATCCACTTCAAGAATGGTGTTGAGGGGCATCTCATCTTTCTTCGAAATACCCCCCGCTCTTTGACATTCGTCACACCTCTTCACAAGATCACTTGCATCTTTATTCTAAGGCCAATAAAACCCACAACTCAGAACCCTCGAAGTTGTCCTCGCCCTGCCATGATGGCCACCATAGGGAGAGGAATGACAAACCTCTAAGATACTCAACTGCTCTTCCTCAGGGACACACCTCATCACTCCGTCGGTGCAAATCTTGAATAAGTACGGCTCATCCCAATAGAAATCCAAACTATCCCGTTTGAGCTTCTTCCTATGGTTAGAAGAGAGCTCACGCGGGATTATACCAGTCACAAAGTAATTAGCAACATCTGCAAACCATGGAATATCACTCATTGACACAGAAAGTAGCTGCTCATCGGGAAATGCATCATTGATCTCTAGGCCATCACACGGCCTCCCTTCCTCCTCCAAGCGGGACAAGTGGTCCGCCACTTGGTTTTCACTTCCTTTCCGGTCCACAATTTCCAAATCAAACTCTTGAAGTAACAAGACCCATCGCATCAGCCTAGCTTTGGAGTCTTTCTTCGTCATCAAATATCTAAGAGCTGCATGATCGGTGTGCACTATAACCTTGGCTCCCATGAGATATGGCCGAAATTTTTCCATTGCGAACACAATAGCCAACAAATCTTTCTCAGTAACCTTGTAGTTCCTTTGAGTCTCATTCATTGTCTTGATCGCGTAGTACACCGGATGAAATATTTTGTTCACTCTTTGACCCAAAACTGCTCCAACCGCAACATCACTCACGTCGCACATGAGCTCGAAAGGCAAGCTCCAATTGGGTGCGGTAATGATAGGGGTAGTGGTCAACTTATGCTTGAGAAGTTCAAATGCTTGCATACATTCCTCATCGAACACAAACTTGGCATCCTTTTCTAGTAGCTTGCACAAAGGATTCACTACCTTCGAAAAGTCCTTGATAAATCTCCGGTAGAACCCCGCATGCCCAAGAAAACTTCTAACCCCCTTGACAGAAGTGGGGGGAGGAAGCCTTGAAATCACCTCTATTTTGGCCTTGTCCACCTCTATGCCATGCTTTAAAATTTTACGGCCCAACACTATGCCCTCCTCAACCATGAAGTGGCATTTTTCCCAATTGAGCACAAGATTGGTGTCTTCACAACGGGCTAACACTCTATCCAGATTTTTCAAACATTCATCAAATGAATCACCCACCACACTAAAGTCGTCCATGAACACCTCCAAAATATCTTCCACCATATCGGTGAAAATGGCCATCATACACCGTTGGAATGTTGCCGGTGCATTACACAACCCAAAAGGCATCCGAGAAAAAGCAAAGGTGCCATATGGACAAGTAAATGTGGTCTTCTCCTAATCCTCTGGAGCAATCAAGATTTGGTTGTACCCAGAATATCCATCCAAGAAACAATAGAAGGCACGCCCAGCAAGACGATCAAGCATCTGGTCAAGGAAAGGCAATGGGAAGTGATCCTTGCGGGTCACCTTGTTTAGCTTGCGGTAGTCCATGCACACCCTCCATCCGGTAACTGTCTGGGTTGGAATAAGTTCATTGTTAGCATTGGTCACCACGGTCATACCACCCTTCTTCGGCACACAATGCACCGGCGAAGTCCACGAGCTATCAGAGATAGGGTACACAACCCCGGCATCTATCCACTTGATCACCTCCTTTTTCACAACTTCTTGCATTGCCTCGTTCAACCTCCTTTGATGTTCCAAGGAGGGTTTTGCATCATCTTCCAGAATAATCTTGTGCATACAGAATGCGGGGCTTATTCCCCGAATATCAGCTAAAGTCCATCCAATTGCCTTCTTCCACTTTTTGAGCACCGCCAATGTGGCATCTACCTGCATGTTAGTAAGACAAGAGGAAAGAATAACTGGCAAAGTTGAATTAGGGCCTAAGAATTCATACCTGAGGTGTGGAGGCAATGGCTTCAACTCCAACACCGGAGGCTCCTCAATTGAAGGCTTTGTTGGAGGAGTCATTCTATTTTCAAGATCCAAAGAGAGTTTCCTAGGGTCATAAGAATAAGAGCCCATTCCATGTAAAGCATTCACGCACTCCACTCGGCCCTCATCATCATTGACATCAAGATTCAACAATACGGCCTCCAGAGGGTCCTCCACATTGATCATTGCACTAGTATCATCAATTATCACAGCCGTGACAAGATCCACAAATGAGCACACTTCTGTACAATTGGGCTGCTTCATTGACTTGCACACATGAAAGACCACTTTTTCATCACCCACCCGGAAAGTGAGTTCCCCTGCTTCCACATCAACTAAGGCCTTCCCCGTAGCAAGGAAAGGTCTCCCCAATATGATCGGGACTTCATAATCTACCTCACAATCTAAGATCACAAAATCAGCTGGCAAGATAAATTTGTCCACCCGGACAATCACATCATCTATAATTCCCAAAGGCCTCTTTATCAATCTATCTGCCATTTGCAACCTCATGGAAGTCGGCCTCGGCTGTCCAATCCCCAAAGTCTTGAAAATTGAGTAGGGCATCAAGTTGATACTCGCCCCCAAATCACATAGAGGTTTAGCAAAGTCTGCACTTCCAATAGTGCAAGGAATGGTGAAAGCACCGGGATCCTCCAATTTTGGGGCCATTGAATGTACTATAGCACTAACTTGGTGGGTGATCTTAATAGTTTCACAGCTCATGGATCTTTTCTTCGTCACCAAGTCTTTCATGAATTTAGCATAGCCAGGCATTTGCTCCAAAGCCTCCACTAAAGGCACATTAATGGATAAGCTCTTCATCATGTCAATGAACTTTTTGAACTGATTCTCAGTTTTCTGCTTGGCTAGCCTCTGAGGATAAGGTGGAGGTGGCCTAGGTAAGGGTGCCTTGGCTTTTGGCACAACCTACTCCGGCATGTCTATTACGTGTTCCCTAGACGGGTTCACGTCATTCTGTGTTTCCACCTCGGCATCTTGAACATTAATCCTCACTTCTTCATTCACTTTTTCATCAATCACATTTTCAACCGCCAAAGGAACTTCATCTTCTTAAAACTCAACTTCATCACTCAAAATTTGCTTTTGTTTGGAGGCATTCACATCACTGCCTCGTCCACTCCTTGTAGTTACCGCCATAACATGATTGTTCCCACCCTTTGGGTTAACCACCGTATCGCTCGGTAGAGTCCCCTTAGGGCGAGTATTCAGAGACTGAGAGATTTGGCCTAGCTGAACCTCCAAATTTCTGATTGAAGTGTTGTGAGAAGCTAATTGCGCATCGGAGTCAGCATTCTTTTTCATCATCTGTTCAAACATCATTTCAATTCTCCCCATTTTATTGTTGGAAGAACTAGGACCCTGGGATGGAAAAGGCGGTGGGTTGCTCGGTTGTTGGTACATTGGGGGCCTTTAAAAGCCTTGCCCCTGATTTCCTTGGTTGTTGTTCCATCCACCCTGGTTGTTGTTTCCACCCCAATTGTTGTTGTTGCCCCAGTTTCCCTGATTGCTCAGGTTGTTGTTTTGATTGCCCCAATTTGGATTTTGATTATTGTTTCCCCAATTGTTGTTCCCTTGTTGTTGATTATTCCAGTTGTTGTTGCCTTGTTGTTGGTTACCCCAATTGCCCTGGGATCTCCATTGTTGCTGATGGTTAGAAGAATTGCCTCTTTGGCCTTGATAATTATTCATATATTGTACCTCTTCATTCTGCCCATCATAACCATCATCTTGGAATCCACCACAATCATTCTCAAATTGATCCGAACTCCCTTGGTTCTGTTGACCTCTTTGTCTTCTATTGTTCACTAGCATGTTGACACCCTCCATGGCATTTACTTGGCGAGGATTTTGAACTTGTTGCAACTGTGCCTTTGCTAATTGGTTCATTATTGTTGTAAGTTCTGTAATAGCCTGCCCATGGTCATGTAGTTCTTTGTGCAAATGAGTGACCGTAGGGTCACCGTGTGGCACATTGGCCCTACTTTGCCAAGCGGAGGATGTGTCAGCCATTTCGTCAAGAATAGCACAAGCTTCATCATAAGGCAGCTTCATGAAATTACCCCCAACCAATTGATTCACTATGCATTGATTCGTTGTATTGATGCCCCGGTAGAAGGTTTGTTGTATCATTGCCTCTGTCATATCATTGTTGGGGCATTCCTTCACCATGGTTCTATATTTCTCACAAATCTCGTGTAATGGTTCGGTGGGCTCCTGCTTGAAAGCTAAGATCTCGTCCCTTAATGCTGCCATATGCCCCGGAGAGAAAAATTTGGCAATGAACTTATCCACCAACTCATCCCAAGTGGTGATGGAATGGTTGGGAAGTCTCTCAAGCCAATCCAATGCCTTCCCTCTAAGTGAAAATGAGAAGAGTCTCAATCGAAGTGCATCCTCGGACATATTGGTTTGCTTGCTCCCCCAACAGGTATCCACGAACCCCTTGAGATGTTTGTAAGCATTCTAAGTCGGAGCACCCATGAAGTACCCATGCTGCTCCAACAATGTCAGCATCACGTTGGTAATTTGAAAATTGCCCGCCCGGATCCGGGGCGGGATAATTGCACTAGCATAGCCTTGGTTGGGAAGAACTCGAGGGGCCACTCTTGGAGGTGGCGGAGGAGGGTCTGGAATATTTTCATTTGCATTAGCCTGGCGGCCTCTACATTGTCCTTGAGGTACAAGAGGCACCTCATCATCTCCAATCTCATCTACCTCCTCCCCCGCAACCACATTGCCAAGAGGGTTATTGTTGTTTGCTGCCATTTTGCACCTGAAGTTGTGACACACACAAATTAGTAACAAAGAAGGACAAACGAACAATTCACAAAACTACTTAGATAGATAATCAAGACCGTTAGCTCCCCGGCAACGGCGCCAAAAAGTGATCGTTGCCAACCCTGTACTACTATAAAGTAGCAAGAGAGGTCGAAGTAGCTTTTACCCGATAAGGTCGGGATCGATTTCCACAGGGAGCTAGGGATTGGAATTGAGTTTTTATCTAAGTTAGAGTTGCGTAATTGTTCCTAATTGCACTTCTAAACATTTTTGGTTTTTGATTTAACTTCTAAATTTATACTACCAAGAAGCTAAATTGAGCTAAGTTAAGCTAAGAGAAGACTATTGAAGATGTTCTAACTAGTTAAAAGGCACTAGGGGAGTGACTTTCACCTAGGTGAATAATCGACGGGTTTTCGTGTCTAAGGCTAGGTCGTCATATTTGGGGATTACGATATAACCATTGCACGATTCTACTCACTCTATACCTCTCGGTAGTTCGAGTGATTTTGCCCTAATTGACTTTCTCAATATCAATTGGGTATGATCATTTGTGCAAGCAATTGAGGTTCAAGTCGGGTATTACGATCTCTCGGTTTATCCCTTTAATTGGGGCTATCAATTCTCTTGAGTACGCCCCAATTCCTTGTTGGACTAATTCTAGAGACTTATGCTCTCTTTCTCAAGAAGAGCCAAAATCAAAAAAGCATAAACTAATGTTTGCAACCACTAATTCAACAATAAAACCATAAATTAGTCCAAATATCAAACACGCATAGACATTCAAACCTTAAAACACAAGACCCATCAATTACCCACACCAGGATTGAGCCACAACCCTAGCTGATGGGTCTAGCTACTCATGATAATAGAGAAAAACAAAGAAATAGATGAAGATAAACCCATAAAATTAAATTACTAATTAAAACTTGAAGATTCAATGGTAAAACTATTGTAAAATTACTCCAAATGGCAAGAAAGCACTATTCACGAGCGCAGCTTAGCTGTAGAATCTAACTGATGACTTAAAAATGGGAAAATAAACTATTTATACTAGGCCGAAAATTCAGAACAAAAATACCCTTGTGGGGCTAGTGTGGACCGCACAAAATCGAGTGCCGCCGCACTGAGGCTCTTAGCTAAAAATCTTGCTCTTTGAACATGGCCACCGCGGGCCACACAAAATACACCATGGCCGCGGTGGCTCCTGTTGCGGTCCGAACAAAATGGAACGCGGACCGTATTGGCAATAATTCTCCAATTTGACAACTCTTTGAAGTTGAGCTCTGCGGACCGCACAGAATCGAGTGCGGCCGCAATGAAGTTAATGCGGACCGCACAGAATGCAGTGCGGCCGCATCACTTGGCTGCCTAGAATTGAGCACTCTCTGAATCTTTTCATTGCGGACTGCACTTAATGGAGTGCGGCCGCATTGCTTTCTGCCTGAGATGAGTAATCTCTGAACCTCTCCTTTGCGGAACGCATAGAATGGATTGCGGCCGCATTGGTCCTGTTTTCTGAGCTTGAGCTTGTTCTTGGTACTTGTGCATGTTTCACTCCTTTTTGAGCTGGTTTTTGACGAATAGTCACCTTGTTGATCAAACCCTGCAATCAAGTACATCACGTAAGCCTTTGGGACTATTTTGTACACATTTCTAATCGAAACTCAAGTAAGAAAGAGTGTAAAATGCATCAAAATCCCTAGTTATCAGTAGCGTCTCAGTTGGTCTCTGTTTGAAGCTCAATATCTCATCAATTTGCTGAGCTGTCTTGTTGGGTGGATGAAATTTGCTCAAATATTGCTTGACTAATTCCTCCCAAGTAGTGATGGAGTTGATGGGGAGTGAATTAAGCCAAGTCTGGGCTGCTCCTGTCACTGAGAATGGAAATAACAACAAACGTATTGCTTCCGGTGTCACGTTGTGCTGCCTCTGCGTGGCACAGATTGACAGGAAATTCTTTAGATGCTGCTGAGGGTCTTCAACATATGACCCAGAGAATAGTCCCTTGTTCTGCAACAGATGTAGCATGTTATTTGTGATCTGGAATGAATCTGCTTGTATCTGAGGGACTACAATAGCAGTTGCTAAGTTGTCAGCTGTGGGTTGTGCCCAGTCACATAGTGCAGCTTCTGGCGCAAGAGGTGCCACACCCTGATCATTTGGTTCATTCACATTGTTTCTGTTGTTTAGGTTATCGTCTTCCATGTCTGATTCAATGTTTTCGGTTGAGTTCTGTTGTTGTTTGCTTTTCCTGTTTGCATGATTCAACGCCTTGAAGAATTTCTCAGGATCTGATAATTCTTCGAGCAATTCACCAATTCTTGAGGAGTTTCTAGGCATGCACCTGTAACAACCACGACTACAAACGTTAGAATTTCAATGGTCAATTTAAATTGAAGAAAATTGACTACACTAAGAATTTTTGCACTTTTTTTTAACCGCAATCAATAACACCATTAATTCCCCGGCAACGGTGCCAAAATTTGATCACACCCAACTATGCCTTATAAAAAGGACAAAGCGGTCGTTGCAAATATATTCCGGTTAACAAGTCCGGAGTCGAATCCCACAGGGAATTAACCTATCGATCACAGCTATTGGACTCACAGAAATTCACGTATTCAATCTTCAGAGATATTTGAGTAACAAACTGGGTGTTTATTAACTAAATGTTATGTAATAAAAATGCAGTAATTAAGAACTAGCTATAAACTGGTTGTAAGCAAGAATGAGAATGGTCTAAGGTTCTGATTTCCCCTTTTGTCGGAATCCTTTCTGCTATGTTTGCTATAAATTTGCCTAAGTCTTCTCTATCGATCATGAGCACTCTGACTGTCGTAACTCTTTCCCGAGTAATTACAACAATATACTAGATATATTCTCCCGAATTACGCTAGCTGGCCTTATTTACAGCTCACTTAGATCGCACCCAAGATTTCGTTATCCCTAATCCCACCTTTAAACCCTTCGTATTGATCCCTCATATACGTTAGGAGTGGTGTTGTTCAACAACTACCTAAATATACACTCTCTCCCGAGTAATGCTAACTAAATAGGCACAGCCGATTGAGGGCCCTTCAATCAACAGCAATCACAATATAGTTTAACAAACAGAGAAAATATTAGGGCAATCTATATTAACATAACGCAAAATTCATCCTCCAAGAGGTTCCATCAAAACCCTAGATTAGGAGTTTAGCTACGCATAATCGTTTTCACAATCATAACGATAGAATTCATCCTCAATGATAAAAACAAGAAGAAGAAAGGTAAAAACTCTATGCCGAATCTTCCGCCTTGCTTCTTTCCTGTTCCTGCCTTCAAAATCACTTCAAAAACCTCGATAACATCTTTTTGGGCGAGCTGGGCTTCTAATAGGTCATGGAGAGTCGTCCTGAAAATTACACAATTAACCTTGCAATATTTGGCTTCGAGCACCCCGTCCGCGGCCGTGGATGGACCGCAGATTTGACACAAGTTCTGTCCGCAGCCGCGGATTGACCGCGGACCTGGGCACGAATTTGGTCCTTGCTCTTTCTTCTCCTTATCAATCGATTGGCCTTCCATGCTCCATATTGACTCCAAAACACTCTTTTAGCTTCCTCCTAGCTCGGAATGGCTCATGCAAAGCAATAAACTCGTAATTAGAGCATTTTATTATCTTTTACAATCAAACATAGATAAAGTGTGGCCAAATTAGAGTGTAAATATTAGCTAACTTGCATGATTATCATCTATTATCAGTGGATATATAAAATCGTATGACTAAATAGTTTAAATCGTGTAAAGACAAATACATGAAGCCTATAATATTAAACTAGCATGTGACCAAGGCCTATAACATTATATTAGCATGAAAATGATGATCAAATACTCATAAAACATGTAAGGCATAAAATAAGTAAACTCCAAACCATCTCTAAGTGTATAAGCAGTAACTGCAAATATATCTGTTTCAAGAATCCGGAGTTGAATTCCACAGAATTAAAACTTAGCTACAACTGTCCAATACTACTAAAAATACAAATTCAAATTAAATTTTTTTTTAGCAAATAGACTATTAGTTTATTCACCTAGAAGTTGTTATATAGATAATAATTCCCAAATCGGGTCAAAGTTACACAATGTTCCAATGTAACAAAATAACTAAATAAAAACAGAAAACCAACGGCTATTGCTACCAAATACAATGTAGCAGTAGCATCTAAATAGCACTCAAAGCAAATCTAGTAATTTGATTTTGAGCCATCCAATTGTTGCTGATGACGATGAATTTACACACCACTTGTAACTAGTTGTTGTAGCACCTTCAAAGCTCTCACTAGGCGCCATTTGTTGCAATCCAAGATGAATAGGTATGTATAATTCACAAGTTCTAAAGCAACTCAGATTGGACACTTTAACTTTTTGGTCTGAAGAACTCCAGTAGTAGAATCTACAGTTTTGGTTTGATTGAATGTGTGAAGATCAATTTGTAGCAGCAGCAATGGAGTTATTCAGCAGCAGAAGCATAATAATGTAGCATCAGAACATTTGCAAAAGCAATTGTGTTATTGTCCTGATGTTCTGTTGTTGGTATGTTGTACTGATTTTTCTGTTGGAATCGCTAGTAGTGAAAGTAAAAGAGGGGGGTGAATTGCAAATACTTCAAATTAATTGCTTATAAGTTGACTTATAACTTGAGTAGTCGGCTGAATATGATAAGTTAGCAGATATGGTAACGGAAAGTAAAATGCACAAAATAATTGCAGGAATTAAAAAAACCGGGATTTTATATTGGTTCAGATTCAATGTGAATCCTAATCCAGTCCCCTTGGGTTGCAAGGGAGTTCTCTTCAGTAAATGAGTTTCTTCCGAGTACAGATGTGGTGTATATCGCTCAGTTTCTCTAGCACTCGTTTTTGATACAATGCCTCACCAGTTGTGTGCTCTCTTTCTATCCCTGACTTGTTACACATCAGATCTTACTGAACTACAATGCTTGTTTGCAGTAGAATAAAGACAGTGATTTGGTTTGATCAAAGTATGTCTAAGCTAGGGTTTACAAGGGTGTATAAATACTTTGATGGATGGTAGAGGCTTGACAACCCAAGATATTTGATCCTTGGAAAGTATTGATTCTTTCCAAGACTAAGGAATAAGCCGTTGCTTCTCTTGATTGCTTTCCTTTAGCACAGGATTGCTTCACTTGATTTCTCCTTGGTTGTTGGATCTTCCAAATGTGGTCGCTTCCCAGATCTCCTCGTATCCTTTAGTCTTTCGTGATTCTGTCCATGATTCGTGCCTTTGTCCAAGGCTTATTTGATTTTTTCCAGCTCAGCTAATCATTGTTATTGCTGATTGATTCGTTGATTAGATTGCGCCCAGAATTACGAGACCAATACAGATTTGCTGATCACATGCTGATTGATTTCTTTCCTTGTACATCATGAACCATTCTAGCAGTCTTCTTTACTTCTTGAACTTGATTTCCTGCACATGTATATTATTTGCATCATTAAAACATGATCTAACAATCTCCCCCTTTTTGATGGTGGCAAAATAATATAATAAGGTAAAGAAGTAAACACCAGTCGACTTCCCTGTGTTTTACTAGTTGACTTGACTCCCCCTCAATGTATGTACGCTTGACTCCCCCTCAATGTATGCAGTCGACTTGACCCGTCCATGACTCTCCCCCTCAATGTGTGCAGTCGACTTGTACCGACTTGTACCTGTATAGTATACAATATATGCTACCAATACACAATATAAAAATGTGTGCAATCAACCTGTACACATACACATATAGACACATAGTCGACTTGTACCTGTACATATACAGATAACATAGGCAAAATAACATAGGCTTTTTCTCCCCCTTTTTGCCATCAGCAAAGAGTGATTATAAACATAGATAACAGTAAAGCAGAAAAGGTAAAGAGATTATCCAGCGGCTGGTGAAACAGCCTACAGTAGCAAAAAAAATAGAATTATCCAAGGGCTTAAACCACAACCCACAATACCACCAAAACAAGTTGTCAAAAAAAAACATAGTTTTGAAAAACATCCACACTAGCGGCTCAGGAAATAGGTAAGGGTGTTGCAGATGGCCTCCTTTAACTGTTCGAAGCTAGTATTTGCAGCGACGCTCATACCATCCAGCCTGTCGTGAACCTCCTTGAAGGCTTTGACAACATTCTCCCTTACTCTGAGAACAGCAACTCTGATTTTTGACACGTCAGACCCTGTTTCCTTTGAAATAGCATGAATGTCACCCACAGTGGACTGAGTGGCGGAAAGAAGATTCTTGATGTCAGAGAGTTTGGAGTCAATAGAGCTAAGCTTCTCACTAAGCTCAGAACTGACAAGAGTAGGAGGAGAACAACTGATGAAGGTTTAGTTTCTATAGGGGCCTGCTTTGCTTCACTCTCACTTTTCTTAACCCAGGAGCCCTTGATACTCACATAGCCCATACTAGCAAAAACACTAGAATTATAGGACTCGGAGACAGTAATGAAGGGATAGTTGGATAGAGAAATTTGATGGGCTTCCAGAATATGAGTGATTGCCATGCCATAGGGTAAACTAGTGGGATCTTCAGCACTTTCTATCATGAAATTGATGACCCAGGAGGAAAGCTTGAGTTTGAGTTTGGTGATGAGGCAGTAGACAAAGAATGTATCCCTTTGAGAAAAGGTTGAAAAGGAACCAGTACGGGGAAGCAGAGTGGTTGCCACAATATGGGCTAGAACCCGAGTTTCAAAACCTACATCACTGGGGCCCAATTGGTTTGGAAGAATTTCAGAGGGACACTCAACAATGCACTGTTTGGCTTGGTCAAAAGAAATTTCAAAATTCTCAGGCCACACATTTTTAAAAAGAGTAGGGAAACCAGAGCAATGACATTGGAAAAGAGAGTCAAACAAGGCACAATCAAGAACAATGCGCTTACCTAGCACTAGAGATTCTAGACTATCTGGTTTACTGGAGCAAAGATTTGCATAAAACATTTTGACCAGGGGTTCATATACCTTGGGCGAAGGAATAGAGAGGAATTTTTCCCACCCTTGATAAACAAAGAGCTCTTTAACCTTACAGTTGAGGGCTTCCATATCATCAAGATCCACGATCCTTCCATGGGCGATGGGCTTGTCCTTAAGAGTAATGAAAAGGTCCCTATTTGGGGTATCCCAGAAATTTAGGTCAGACTCGAGTGAGGCAGAGAAATCAATTTTTGATTTCTTTAGGGTGGATGAAATGGGAGGATCTTCCACGGGTCGTTTGCCTAAGGCTTTTTCTCCTAGAAGTTGGTAGAGTTCAGAGAAATCATCCTTAGATGAGGCGTAGCCTTCAGAGTGATCAGACCCTAGGTCTACTTGCTCAGGAGGCGCAGAAGGGGTTTTTGCCTTAGAGCGGGTACTTTTTCTGGTGGAGGCAGAGAGATTCTTGGAGCGTTTCGCCATTGTAGAAGAGGAGATTTGCTCGAGGTTTTGGAGAGAAGATGGAGATGAGAGTGACTGAGAGGGTTTTCTAACTTAAGAAGAGGGTTTTGACGGTTGAGTACAGAAAAGGAAAAGTTGTCAGTTGAGAAGACGTGATGATTGGCTTTCCATCTGCGAACTGATGTGAACGAAGTGAAAAGAGAGGGAAAAAATCGGAGGCGTAATTAATGCGTGGGAAAAGGACAATTATAGCACTTAAAAGTAATTGAGCACATAGGTCCTAAGAGTTATTAGAAAAGCAAATAATACCAAGTAATTTTCTCAAAGTACAAAATCTTTCTTCTAACAAAGGTTTAGTAAAAATATCGGCTAATTGAGCAGAGGTGCCAACAAAGGCTATTTCTATATCTCCCTTAAGAACATGATCTCTAATAAAATGATGTTTAATATCTATATGCTTTGCTCTAGAATGATGCACATGATTTTTTGAAAGACAAATAGCACTAGAATTATCACAAAAAATTTGTATAGGTTTAAACGAAAGCTCATAGTCACCCAATTGATGAGACATCCACAGTAGTTGTGCACAACACTGTCCAATAGCAATGTATTCAGCTTCAGTAGTGGACAAAGTGACTGATGCTTGCTTTTTACTGTTCCAGGATATTAATGCCTTTCCTAGTAATTGACAAGTGCCGCTTGTGCTCTTTCTATCTTCTTTATCACCTACAAGATCAGCATCTGAAAAACCTTCTAATTTAAAAGAGTTAGGGCGAGGATACAACAATCCATGAGATTCCAATGAGATATCGAATGATTCTCTTTACAGCAGTCAAATATGACTCCTTGGGAGCTGACTGAAACCTGGCACATTTACATACGCTGAACATAATATCTGGTCGACTTGCTGTCAGATATAGTAGTGATCCAATCATTCCCCTGTATTTGGTTTCATCAACTGGGGTGCCCTGTTCATCTTTGTCTAGATTTGTAGCGGTAGGAGTGCTAATTGATTTTGCATTGTTCATAAAATTTTTGAATCAGCTCTTTTGTATATTTGGTCTGACAAATAAAAGCTCCTTCTTCGGTTTGTTGGATTTGTAGCCCAAGGAAGAACGTGAGTTCACCCATCATGCTCATTTCAAACTCGCTTTGCATAAGATTTGAAAATTCCTTGCACATAAGAGGGTTAGCACTACCAAATATAATATCATCAACATAAATTTGAATAACGAGATTACCTTCTGATGATCGTTTAATAAACAGAGTAGTGTCTATTTTACCTCTGGTAAAGCCATAATCAATAAGAAAAGTACTCAGCCTATCATACCAGGCACGTGGAGCTTGTTTCAACCCATACAGTGCTTTGGTAAGCTTGTATATATGGTATGGAAATTTTGAATCCTCAAATCCTGGAGGCTGTTTTACAAAAACTTCTTCCTCGATAAATCCATTCAAAAAGGCACTTTTAACATCCATTTGAAACAACCTGAATCCTTTAAAGGATGTGTATGCCAGAAGAATTCGTATAGACTCCAAATGAGCTACTGGGGCGAAAGTCTCATCATAGTCGACTCCTTCCTGCTGTGAATAGCCCTGTGCAACTAGTCTCGCTTTATTTCTTATGACCTTTCCATCCTCGTTCAATTTGTTTCTAAATACCCATTTTGTTCCGATCACAGACACATTTTCAGGTTTAGGTATTAGTTTCCACACTTGATTCTTGCTGAACTGATCTAATTCCTCCTGCATAGCTTGCACCCAGCTTGAATCCTTCAGTGCTTCCTCTACTAGGGCTTCTTATCGGGCGGATTGGACGGTTATTTACTCTTAACGGTTTGGCTTATCGGTTATCGGCTTTTAAATGTATTAATTCGCTAGCCACCCGATAAGATATCGGGCGGATTGGTATCGGTTTAGCTCTTATGGGGCGGTTATTGGGCGGTTTATCGGCCTAATTCAATCTATATTGCACATGACGCTCTTTGAGTTCATAGTATACTTACTTCCTTAGGACTTCGAAGCTGGAAAAGGAAAGACAGTAATTCATTATATCATTAAGAACAAACTTTTGAAGCATATGTCATTTTGATGGATTGGAGAGCAGTGGTAATACAGAAACTTGGCATTACAAGACAAATAGAGGAACACGAAAAGTTTTAAATTTCTACAGCATTGTCCAACAGAAAAATATACTCCTACTATATTCTTTTTGTTCTTTCTTTTCCTCTCTTTATTACCTTTGCCTTTTGTTCAGCGTGGAAACCAAAGACAGTACAAACAACAGAAGCATTAGCAAATATTATCAATGGTGCAATGCAAAAAAAAGCATGAAATTTACAAACAGTAGAAGGCACTTGTTTTTACTTCATCCTCTTCTTTTCTGACGTCTTTTCTTTGCCTTAAACTCCATAACCATCCTGTATCCGTCTTCGTTGGCAATTCTCACAAACCATTTTGGTCTCCCAGTTAAGAAAATGGCATATCCCATAAACAATCCAAACACCATTCCACAACACATATCCTAATAGAGAACAGAGATAGAGTACTGGAAGTGGAAGAAGGGTTTTTGATTATTTAATATATATATGGATAAAAATAAATTTTATACGTATATATATATATATATATATATATATATATATATATATATATATATATATATATATATATATATATATATATATCAATAATATATATATTCTTAACGCGGGTAACGGATTATCCCGTTAAAGAAAAAAAAATTGAATAATCCGCCCCCAAGCCGAATAACGTTAATAAAATAAAGAAATTCATATCTGTTCCCCGGTCGCGTTAAAGCGTTAACCATAGCCAATAAGACCATTAAGCTTCGGTTTCGTTTCGGTTTTTCGGTTTCGGTATCGGGGCTTTGATACATCCTATCCTTCTAACCTATTTTGGCTCAATTGAAATTCCAATGCAATACTTTGCTTTCTTCTTGAGGCAGCCACTGGTGTTTCATTCATTCGTTTGGATCCCCTATAATAAATTTCTGAGAGATATTCGAGTTCGCTTTCCATTCATTTGGTCCGAATTATAATTTGTAGTCGACTCGACTTGTGGGTCTGGAGTAATTGCTGTAGTTTTCTCCAGTTATGATCGATACACCCAGATCGTGCTGCAGCTCGATCTCCGTCTCTATTTCTTCTTGTCTGAGCTTTCTTGGATTTTGATCTTTGTCACCTGCAATTAGTTCCTAAGGTTCCTCGAGCCAAAGGGGATTATTTTTCAGTGCCGAATATAACTTGTACAGATTTCTTTTACACATAAAGTACGTTATTGATACTGCTAAAAGATCCATGCTATTTAAACGACAGTTAACCAAGAAAAATTACCTTCGTCACTATCTTGGATCAAACTTTCAAGATTAAATCTTTACCCGTATTGTAATAAAACAGATTGCTCCAAAGGGATGGAAAGTAATGATATTTTGGACGTTTTACCTTACGGGAAGTTCATAAGGGGGTCTTCTTCAGAATGGCCTTATGAGGCCATACAGGTTGAGGATGTGGACAACAGATACTTACGCCTTCTGCCAGAAATGTCGGTGTTTTTGGCAATGAATGTTCTACGCGTAGCCATGGTTATTGCCATGTCTTGGAGAGTTCTGTTCTTCGCTCTTCCACAACCCGCATTTGCTGTGGGATGAGCGTGTGCAGAGAACATTGTGAGTGTAGTCCCTGATCGGTGCAGAAGTCATCAAAAGCTCTGCTTTCAATTCTCCTCCAGTGTCACTCTAAATTTTTGAGATCGGAGTTATCCTTTCTCTTCAAACCTTTTTGCAGAAAAACTTTAAAATTTCTTAAGGCTTCGATCCTATTGAGACAAGAAGAAATTTACCCAGAAAACGTGAAAAAAGTCATCAACAATAACAAAAGAACCTCTTACCTCCTAATGCTCAGCAGTTCTAGTAAGGCCCAAATAAATCCATATGAAGTAATTGCAAAGGTTTGAAAGTAGAACTCATACTCTTTATTTTCTGAAAGAATTTCTGGTTTGCTTAGCCATTTGACATGCATCACAAATATGAGTTCAGAGAAAATCAGTTTAAGGCAAACCAATAAGCTAATATGTTTGGACAGTTTTTTTCAATCAAATGCATGCTAGCATGGCCAAGTCTCTATGCATAACAGGATTATCAATACATCGAGGATTGAAGCAAATTGCCATCTAATATTTTTCAAAGCCATCAAGTATATAAACATTTGCCATACCATTGTTCCCAGGAAGAACTTATCTTTCCATTATA
>NW_017677594.1:22746-28937 GCF_001879085.1 Nicotiana attenuata
ATTAGATATTCTATGAGTCTCAGTTATGACAGATCAACTTATTATGAATATTCATCTCAGTCTAATCCTATTCACTATTACAGTATCATGTCACTTGGTATGGCTCTTTATTTCAGTATCATTTATTACAGTATGATTCTCAGTTCCTGATTCTAAATTCCTGAATGTTGAACACTTGTATTTGGGCCTGAGGCCGCAGTTATGTATACGTATACTTGGGCCCGAGGCCGCAGTTGTGCGCGCGCGCGCGCACACACCCCCACATACACACACACACACACACACACCCCCACACACACATATATATATATATATATATATATATATTGGGCCTGAGGCTGCAGTTTAATATTCAGTTAAACAGGTTGTTCATCATTCAGGAGAGGGAGTATTCACATCCTTACTTCCTTGTTCAGTTATCAGTTTATCAGCTAGCAGTTCAGTTTCAGTTCCAGTATTTACAGCTCTTTTGTTCAGCTATTTTACATACCAGTGCAATTCAAATGTACTGACGTCCCTTTTTGCCCGGGGCCTGCATCTCGCGATGCAGGTAACGATTTTCAGGTTGATGATTCTGCTTGTTAGGACATCTCGTATCAGCTGTTGGTGAGCCCCAGTCTTTCGGGGCCTTATCTCTCTTTTGTTTTAGTCATTATAGTATTTCAGTTAATAAGGTATACCGGGGACCTTGTCCCGGTAAATAGTTGGCATTTTCAGTATTCCTTAGAGGCTTCGTAGACTATAACCCAGTCAGTCAGATATTAGCAGGCTTTCATGTGTTAGCCTTGTCGGCTACTTGTTTATACTTGCAGACCTTTTAGTATTTTCCGTATATATGATATTTCAGTCAGACCTTTTAGCAGATTATCATGTTTTACATTTACCTCTAGCTCAAAGTTATACCACATGTTGATCCAGCCATACAGTTGGTTCGCTCGGTCACATGCAGTCAGGCACCGAGTGTCGTGTTACGCCCAAGCCATGGTTCGGGGCGTGACATTTGGAGTCAATAGAGCTAAGCTTCTCACTAAGCTCAAAACTGACAAGAGTAGGAGAGGGAACAGCTGATGAAGGTTTAGTTTCCATAGGGTCCTGCTTTGCTTCACTCTCACTTTTCTTAACGCAGGAGCCCTTGATACTCACATAGCCCATACTAGCAAAAGCTCTAGAATTATAGGACTTGAAGACAGTAATGAAGGGATAGTTGGATAGAGAAATTTGATGTGCTTCCAGAATATGAGTGATTGCCATGCCATAGGGTAAACTAGTGGGATCTTCAGCACTTTTTATCATGAAATTGATGACCGAGGAGGAAAGCTTGAGTTTGAGTTTGGTGATGAGGCAGTAGACAAAGAATGTATCCCCTTGAGAGAAGGTTGAAAAGGAACCAATACGGGGAAGCAGAGTGGTTGCCACAATATGGGCTAGAACCCGAGTTTCAAAACTTACATCACTGGGGCCCAATTGGTTTGGAAGAATTTCAGAGGGACATTCAACAATGCACTGTTTGGCTTGGTCAAAAGAAATTTCAAAATTCTCAGGCCACATATTTTTAAAAAGAGTAGGGAAACCAGAGCAATGACATTGGAAAAGAGAGTCAAACAAGGCACAATCAAGAACAATGCGCTTACCTGGCACTAGAGTTTCTAGCCTATCTGGTTTACTGGAGCGAAGATTTGCATAAAACATTTTGACCAGGGGTTCATATACCTTAGGCGAAGGAATAGAGAGGAATTTTTCCCGCCCTTGATAAACAAAGAGCTATTTAACCTTACAGTTGAGGGCTTCCATATCATCAAGATCCACGATCCTTCCATGGGCGATGGGCTTGTACTTAAGAGTAATGAAGAGATCCCTATTTGGGGTATCCCAGAAATTGAGGTCAGACTCGAGTGAGGCAGAGAAATTAACTTTTGATTTCTTTGGGGTGGATGAAATGGGAGGATCTTCCATGGGTCGTTTGCCTAAGGCTTTTTCTCCTAGAAGTAGGGAGTGTTCAGAGAAATCACCCTGAGATGAGGCGAAGCCTTTAGAGTGATCAGACCCTAGGTCTACTTGCTCAGGAGGCGCAGAAGGGGGTTTTGCCTTAGAGCGGGTACTTTTTCTGGTGGAGGCAGAGGGATTCTTGGAGTGTTTCGCCATTGTAGAAGAGGGGATAGCTCGAGGTTTTGGAGAGAAGGTGGAGATGAGAGTGACCGGGGGGGTTTTCTAACTTAAGAGGAGGGTTTTGACGGTTGAGTACAGAAAAGGAAAAGTTGTCAGTTGAGAAGACGTGATGATTGACTTTCCATCTGCGAACTGCAAACTGATGTGAACGAAGTGAAAAGAGAGGGAAAAAATCGGAGGCGTAATTAATGCGTGGGAAAAGGACAATTATAGCACTTAAAAGTAATTGAGCACATAGGTCCTAAGAGTTATTAGAAAAGCAAATAATACCAAGTAATTTTCTCAAAGTACAAAATCTTTCTTCTAACAAAGGCTTAGTAAAAATATCGGCTAATTGAGCAGAGGTGCCAACAAAGGCTATTTCTATATCTCCCTTAAGAACATGATCTCTAATAAAATGATGCTTAATATCTATATGCTTTGCTCTAGAATGATGCACAGGATTTTTTGAAAGACAAATAGCACTAGAATTATCACAAAAAATTTGTATAGGTTTAACCGGAAAGTCATAGTCACCCAATTGATGAGACATCCACAGTTGTTGTCACAAAACTGTCCAATAGCAATGTATTCAGCTTCAGTAGTGGACAAAGCGACTGATGCTTGCTTTTTACTGTTCCAGGATATTAATGCCTTTCCTAGTAATTGACAAGTACCGCTTGTGCTCTTTCTATCAGGCACGTGGAGCTTGTTTCAACCCATACAGTGCTTTGGTAAGCTTGTATACATGGTATGGAAATTTTGAATCCTCAAAGCCTGGAGGCTGTTTTACAAAGACTTCTTCCTCGATAAATCCATTCAAGAAGGCGCTTTTAACATCCATTTGAAACAGCCTGAATCTTTTAAGGGATGTGTATGCCAGAAGAATTCGTATAGACTCCAAACGAGCTACTAGGGCGAAAGTCTTATCATAGTCGACTCCTTCCTGCTGTGAATAGCCCTGTGCAACTAGTCTTGCTTTATTTCTTATGAACTTTCCATCCTCGTTCAATTTGTTTCTAACTACCCATTTTGTTCCGATCACAGACACATTTTCAGGTTTAGGTATTAGTTTCCACACTTGATTCTTGCTGAACTGATCTAATTCCTCCTGCATAGCTTACACCCAGCTTGAATCCTTCAGTGCTTCCTCTACCTTTTTTGGCTCAATTTTAGAAATCAACGCAATATTTGCTTTCTTCTTGAGGACAGCCTTGGTTTTCATTCCTTCGTTTGGATCCCCTATAATAAATTTTTGAGGATATTCAGGTTCGCTTATCCATTCATTTGGTCGAATTATATTTGTAATCGACTCGACTTGTGGGTCTGGAGTATTGCTGTTATTTTCTCCAGTTGACTCGATCACCCCAGATGTGCTAGTCGACTCCTGTGATTTTCCTTTGTCCTGAGCTTCTTGAGTTTGATCTTCGTCACCTACAATAGTTCCTTTCTCGACCAAGGGATTATTTTCATCGAATATAACATGTACAGATTCTTCTACACATAAAGTATGTTTATTGTAGACTCTAAAAGATCTGCTATTTAACGAGTAACCAAGAAAAATACCTTCGTCACTTCTTGGATCAAACTTTCTAAGATTATCTTTACAGTTATTGTGAATAAAACATTTGCTTCCAAAGGGATGGAAGTAACTGATATTTGGACGTTTACCTTTCCAGAGTTCATAAGGGGTCTTCTTCAGAATTGGCCTGATGAGGCAACGGTTGAGGATGTGACAAGCAGTACTTACACTTACGCCTTCTGCCCAGAAATGGTTTGGCAATGAATGTTCTAGTAGCATGGTTCTTGCCATGTCTTGGAGAGTTCTGTTCTTCCTTTCCACAACCCCGTTTTGTTGTGGTGAGCGTGGTGCAGAGAAATTGTGAGTGTATCCTTGATCGTTGCAGAAGTCTTCAAAAGCTCTGCTTTCAAATTCTCCTCCATGGTCACTCTGAATTTCTGAGATCAGATATCCCTTTTCTCTTTCAACCTTTTTGCAGAAAACTTCAAAATTTCTTAAGGCTTCATCCTTATGAGACAAGAAGATTACCCAGGTGAAACGTGAAAAGTCATCAACAATAACAAAAGCATACCTCTTACCTCCTATGCTAGCAGTTCTAGTAGGCCCAAATAAATCCATATGAAGTAATTGCAAAGGTTTTTAAGTAGATACTATATCTTTATTTTTGAAAGAATTTCTGGTTTGCTTACCCATTTGACATGCATCACAAATATGAGTTCTAGAGAATTCAGTTTAGGCAAACCAATAACTAAATCATATTTGGACAGTTTTTCAATCAAATGCATGCTAGCATGGCCAAGTCTTCTATGCCATAACCATGGATCATCAGACATAGAGGATAAGCAAATGTGGCCATCTATCTTTTCAAAGCCATCAAGTATATAAACATTTCCATACCTTTTTCCAGGAAGAATTATCTTACCTGATTCGTCTTCAATAGCACACCCTGTTCTCTTAAACTTTACCTCATATCCTGAGTCGCAGAGTTGACTTATGCTCAAGAGATTGTAGTTTAGGCCATCAACGAGATATACTTCAGTAATGTCACAGTTGTTATTGAAAGGAATTGTTCCAATGCCAACTATTTTGCCCCTTGAATCGTCTCCGAATTTTACACTTCCTCCATCGATCTTTGTAACTTCCTTGAACAGGTTTTTGTCACCTGTCATATGACTGGAACGCGCACTATCTTGATACCATTTTCCTTTGTGGCTTACTCTATGGTGTTCCTGCAAGACAAGTGATAAGTAGGGATTTTAACATGTTTTATGCTCCTACTTGCCTACGCTTTGAATATAAATTGTTACAAAATAGTCCCAAAAGGCTCATAAGTTGTGCTTGATTGCAGGTTTGATCGACAAAGTGACGAAATATCAAGGATCGGCTCAAAAGGAGTGAAACCTGCTCAAGTATCATAGACCAAGTAAACTGAGGGCAAACAAGCCTAGCACGGACCGCGCAAAGTCGAATGCGGCCGCACTAGATGGTTCAGAGAGTTGACAAAAGTGGGCTTCAGGCAACGCGGCCGCAGTACACATAGCGCGGTCCGCGCCGGCCCACCGCGGTCGCACTACCTTTTTGTGCGGTCCGCGGACAAGAGATTCAGAGAGATGGAATTATGCCCAGTCCAAGCCATGCGGTCCGCGGTCATGATTGTGCAGACCGTGCCAGCTTCCTACGCGGCCCCGGTCCATTCTACGCGGCCCGCGGAGGCCAAGTTCAGAGAGCTCAGAATTGAAGTCAAAGAGCCTAGTGCGGCCGCGGTCCATTTTATGCGGCCCGCGCTGACCCCGCAGGGGTATTTTTGTCTAGTTTTCCAGCCTAATATAAATAGAACATTTTACCATTTTTAGGTCATCAGTTATTTCCAGATTTTGAGTTGCGCTCGTGAAACTCATTTTGTAGCCATTTTTGGCATCTTAGCTTCAAATTAACGATAGATTCTTGTACTTTAATTTAGTATTTAATTAATATGTCTTGTTCTTCATCTACTTCTCTATTTTCTTGTTCAAGCATGAGTAGCTAAACCCATTAGCTAGGGTTGTGGCTCAACCCTAGTGTGGGTAATTAATGGGTGTTGCCATCTAGGGTTAGATTGACTATGGGTGTTTGCTATTTGGGTTGATTTTATGTTTAAATCTGTAAATTGGTGGTTGCAAACACTGATTTGTGCTTTGTGGATTTGACTCTTCTTGAGAAAGAGAGTCTAAGTCTCCAAAAATTGACCCAACAAGGAAATGGGATAGACTCATGAGAAATGATAGTCCCAATTAACGGGTTAAACCTCGAGAGAGTAATCACCCTACTTGAACCTTAGTTGCTTGATCTAATTTGCCTACCCATTTGGTCTCGAGAGAGTCAAGTGGTCAAAAATCACTCTCTCTACCGAGAGGTGTGAGAGTGGGTAAAATTGTGCAACGGTTATAGCATAAGCCCGAATTATGTCAATCGAACCTTAGTAACATCTACCCGTCAATTAGCCACCTAGGTGATGTCACGAACCTAGTGCCCTTCTTCCCATTAC
>NW_017677595.1:0-4270 GCF_001879085.1 Nicotiana attenuata
CATCACCCTTACGTGCTTTTAACACTCTTCCTCACCCAATCAACAATCACAACAAGGGCAAAGGAATATAAAACAGAATCGGAAGTCCCGGCAACGGGTATACAAGCAAACAAATTAAAAACCCGGCAAGGGCACAACATTAATAACCAACAACGTCCCGGCAAGGGAATGAATCATTAACTCTTCTCTTTCTTTCACTTTTCATCTCAAAGTTCACGTTATCACTTGAGCCAATGCTCCAAGGAGTTACTTATCTCATATACCTTCACAATTTGTATTTCAACCCGAGCCAATGCTCTAAGAATTCCAAAGATCACAATTTCTTTCACAAGATCTTTACAACACATAGAAGTCATCAATTAAACATGGAAGGCATACAACAACCAAACTATTCGTAAAATGAGGACTCACGGTCATGCTAGACACCAATGTATAGATACTCGTCACCATGCCTATACATCGTACTCGACAATTAACAAGTTACAATTAAGACTCAACTCTTATTCCCTCAAGCTAGGGTTAAACCAAACAGTTACCTCGATGCCTTGAACTCAACTCAAGCCTCAACTATGGCTTTACCCCGTAATTCCACCTCCAATCCGCTCGAATCTAGCCACAAATTACTTAATTACATTAATAAAAACTAAATGAATCAATTTGAATGCATAAAAATGAATTTCCTAAAAATTCCAAAATTTCCCCCGGGCCCATGTGGTCAAAACCCGAGGTTCGAACCAAAACCCGGTTACCCATTCCCCATGAACTCAAATATGTAATTTGTTTTGAAATCGGACCTCAAATTGAGGTCCAAATCTCCAATTTATAGAAAACCTAGGTTCTACCCAAAACCCCCATTTTCTCCCATGAAAATCATTGATTTTAAGTTGAAAACATTAAATGATGTTAATGATTGAAAGGGTTAAGTAAAAATCGACTTACAAATGATTTGGGATGAAACTTGTTCTTGAAAAATCGCCTAAGGAGTTGTATTTTGAAAGTGGGGTGAAAAATGGTCTAAAATTCGACTAAGTATGAAAAATGCAAGTTGCAGATGTGGGAAATGCGAAGTTGGGTTCGCAATTGCGAACCCTGCAGGCTTGGGAAATGCGACATTACTGTTCGCATTTGCGAACTCAGGCCAACCAGGGGACCTTCGCATTTGCGAATTGGGTCTCGCATTTGCGAACCAGTGACCATCACATTTGCGATGTTTGGCTTCGCATTTGCGAACCTTGGCCGGCCTAGGCTAGTTTCGCATTTGCGAACCAGCCTCCGAATTTGCGATAGCTGGACCTTCGCATTTGCGAACTCTGGCTTCGCAAATGCGAATCCTGCAGATCAGCTGATACCAGATTTTTTCCAAAATGAGAAATACAATCCGACACCGATCCAAAACTCACCCGAGCCCTCGGGGCTCCAAACCAAATATGCACACAACCTCAATAACAACCTACGGACTTACTCGGGCGATCAAATCGCCAAAATAACATCAAAAACAACGAATCATACCTCAAAATCCCTAGTTTTTCTTCAAACTTCATAAACTTTCAAATTTAGAGTTTTAAGTGCGAAACACGTCAAACGACGTCCAATTTCAACCAAACTTCACAGAAAGCGCTTAAACCATATATAAGACTTGTACCGGGCGCCGGAACCAAAATACGGGCCCGATACCACAGTCTTTTAATCAAATTTCATTTCCAATTTCCTTAATAATTCAGAAAAACAATTTTACTCAAAAATTCATTTCTCGGGCTTGGGACCTCGAAATTCGATTCCGGGCGTACGCCCAAGTCCCATATTTTTCTACGGACCCTCTGGGACCGTCAAATCAAGGGTCCCGGTCCGTTTACCCAAAATATTGACCGAAGTCAAATTTATTAAAATTAATATCAAAATTTAGTATTTTTCTCACAGAATTCATATTTAAGCTTTCCAGCTACGCGCCCGGACTGCGCACGCAAATCGAGGCAACCCTAAATGAGGTTTTCAAGGCCTCGGAAGCACGGAATGATTAAGAAAACAGGTGATGACCCTTTGGATCGTCACATAATGTCAATTATATATGACATTATTTAAATGTTAAAATAATTGGCTTTGATTAATTAAAGAATGAAATTCAATTTATAGAAAATCTTGGACTACTACTTTCATTAAATATTTTTCCATTTATAATCCAAATTTTTTATGTTATCTTAAAATTGCCAAGTGGCTTTATTTAACTACTCTCCTTTTAATATAACTAGTATTAGAACCCGTGCGATGCGCCGTAGAAAAATATTAATTATATCCAATAGTGATCAGACTTTGCTTATAGCATATTAAATCATATTTCCAACAAAATTCTCAATTTTGTGTCAATGCTGATGAAATTAAATAAAACTAATTATATAGCCATTAATTAACTTTTGTGTTTCTTATTTTAATTATTACATTTTCGGCTATTTCGTATTATTGCATTGATATAAATTTTTTATTAATGGCTTAGTATCCTTGTCCATTACTCCATTTTATATATCATCGGTATGTATTTTTTTTTCTGCTAATTTTCAATTTTTAAAATTTTATTATATTTTTAACAATTTTTTGCATATTTAAATATATCGATAATAATTTTGTATTTCATTACTTTATTTTATTTTTAAAATTAATATCCTAGCATTTTCTATATCCCCCATTTGTGTAATTTTTTATACTATGATATTTTAGTTTTCCTTATTTATTTATTTATCTAATGTTTAATAATTCTTTATTTTGTATTTAAACTAATAACAAAATATTTTTTCTTCTATTCTTTTAATTAATAAAAACTTTTTATATGAGAAATGTCACGACCCCAATCCCGGTCGTGATGGCGCCCAACACTAATGCCAGGCAAGCCCGACCAATTTAAATACTCTCAACCCAAATACGCAATCCGTTAACAAATAATACGGTTAAAATAGCAAATATCAAGGTTCCAATCCGAAACTAAATAAAATAGTACGGAAAATAATAACGAATATCCAAACATTTCCCAATAGATCTGGAGTCACGAGTCTAGAGCCTCTAGATGTAACATCGTACTATATCCATAGTAATAAAGAAGTCTAGGATATGGAAAGATAAATGGAATAAAGGGGAGGAGTCGGGTCCTGCGGACGTCAGGCAGCTACCTCAACAACTCCTGAAAATAAACTTCACGAACACAGCAAACAGCTCCACTAAGTCTCCGGAGCACCTGAATCTGCACACATGGTGCAGGGAGTAAAGTGAGTACTTCCAACTCAGTGAGTAATAAACATATATAATGGCTGAAAGTAAGAAATTCCGAAATATTACAATATAAAGCTACAATCAGCGATTCAGCACATAAAACAGTGGAACAACAATAATACCAGGACAAGTAAGACAAATAGGTATAAATGCATGAATGCAATGCAATGCACATGACCGCTGCGGCGCGCAGCCCGATCCATTTGGGTACCCGCGCTCACTGTGGGGGTTCAGACTCCGAAGGGGCTCCTACAGCCCAAGCGAAATATCATACTAACATTCGCTGCGGCGTGCAGCCCGATCCACACTCAGTCCAGATATATATATGCATGCAAGCCACTCGGGCACAGTCAAATTATTCATTTTAGTTTCAATTATTAGGAATTATAGAGCTAAATGTTTAAACCTTTATTTATGTACTAGTCATTTCGAGGCAGTGTCTAACTCAGGACTGATATCATGAAATATGCTAAGCATCATGGAAACAGTTATAAGGATCCCTGAAGGATGCACATGATAGGCACAAAGCCCCAAACAATTCATAAAATCCAAGTAGGATGATTACCAAACAATTTCTAGTCAAGAACGCAGTACGAACATAATTCGGAACGGACTAGGTCACAATTCCCAGTCACAATCGACCCCGCACTCGTCATAGAGTACGTGTCTCACCTCAATATAGCGTCACAATGTGATATACCGGGGTTTCAAACCCTCAGATCATCATCTACATCTATTACTCACCTCAAGCCGGCCACAAGTCTAGCTCGCTATGCCTTTGCCTTTCGAATCAACCTCTTCGCACGCCGAGTCTGATTAAAACCACAACGAATACATTACAATAGGCTAAAGAAACATAACCCAATCGAAAAGACTCGAAAAACACCAAAATTCACTAAGTTGGCAAATCCCGAGCCCGGCCGTACTTCTCGAAAATACAAATTTACATCACTGGATTCCTCGTCTCGCCACGAGTCTACACATACCAATTTACCTAAACTACGGAGTTCAAATA
>NW_017677595.1:5237-28936 GCF_001879085.1 Nicotiana attenuata
CATTGGGGGATTCATAGCGGAAGTCGAGCGGGAAGAGTAATCGGATGTTGCTCGGTAAATGGAGTGTGGGTTATGACCTATCAGGTGGTGTGTCGTATGTTGTTTATTTCACCGTGGGTTCAATGAATTGCCTTGGTTTCAGACATCAAATTGTGTGTGGCTGTCGAATTTTGATCACAGTGTCTTGAGGTGCTCCATGTGTAACAGTGTTTGGATAGGATCGCGCATTGTAGCGAGGCTGCGTTGAGCTATGACCTTTCGGGGTAGATTCAGGTGTTCTATTTCTATGATGTGAGACGGGGTCTCAGCCTTGTGTTGTGATGATACTGATGAGCTTGAAGTACAGCTCTTTTGTTTGAGTTATTTTCATGATTTGAGTATATTCAGGTCGTTTCTTGTTGGTACGTGTATTATGCAAGTTGTGGCTTAGGCCTGTATTGAGGTATCATATCACCAGAGTGGTGTGTTGGATTCGAGGTGATCGTTAGAATCATTAATGAATACGAACAGAATTGATTGCAGCTTGTTAGAGAGATAATATCAAGGTATGGCCCGAAAATCTGTTGTGATATTAGTCAAAGGGAAGTGGCTTCATGAATGGTTGATCTGAGGAATGGTTACGGTTTATCGCGTGTTTCATTTGTTGTTGGCAGTATATGGAAGTGTTGGAATAAGATTTTAGCTAATAAAAAGGTTTTCTATCGGTATTTGGTTATTATGGGCAACTGCTGTAAATAGAGGCTATCGTTTCGAGTGTTTGGATTATGTGGTATATCATATGATTTCACCTGAGGTTGCAAGTATGGGTTATTACAGCTGGTTCGGGTTTATTTTGGGTATGATTTCAGAAAGTGCAATGTGGTTCTACGGTTTATGGTCTAGATGGACTGTGAATTTTAAGTTGTGTTGTATTATCGGACCTATGTGAGATAGGGTGACGTGGGATCACCCCGGGTATATGCTTGGTAAGGTCATTCAGATATTGATTGGCTTCTAGTACAACTCTGGGTACGCTCGAGGACGAGCGATTGTTTAAGTTGGGGAGGATGTGACGACCCGACCCGTCGTCTCATGTGTTACTGCTCCGTTTTCCTCGTTTATTGCTTCTTCATATTTCATTATCGGTATGTGGTGTGTGAGAGTTGATTTGTATTGGTTTTGATAAGAAATGAGGCACTTAGTCTCTTTAAGGATGGCTTAAGTTGGAAAAGTCAACCGGACGTTGACTTATGAGTTAGAGGGCTCGGATGTGATTTCCGGCGATTCGGTTAGCTTCGGGAGGTAATTTGTGACTTAGGAGTGCGATCGAAATTGAATTTGGAGGTCCGGTGTGGAATTAGGCCTGAATTGGCGAAGTTTGAATTTTGGCGAATTCCGGTTGATAGGTGAGATTTTGATCTGAGGGTCGCAATGGAGTTCCGAGAGTTGCAGTAGCTCTGTTAGGTGATTTTGGATATGTGTGCAAAGTTTCAGGCCATTCGGAGGTGGTTAGGTCGGGTTTTTGATCGAATGTGCAATTCGGAAGTTTTTTAGAAACTTAGGATTTGATTTGAGGATAATTGAGGATTTTGATGTTAACGATAGTGTTTTGATGGTTCGACCGAGTTTGAATTGGTAATAGATCATGTATGTGCTTTTGGTTGAGGTCTCGGGGGCCTCGGGGTGAATTCGGGTGGTTAAACGGAGAATTCGGAGTTTGTTGCATGTTTGAAGTTTGTTGGTTCTGTCATTTCCGCATCTACGAAAAGGGGACCGCATAAGCGGTTCCGCAGATGCGGCGTATTGGTCGCAGAAGCGGTCCTTGAGGGACCAGGGTTTTCTGCAGAAGCGGACGTGGATCCGCAAATGCGGCGACCGCAGAAGCGGTTCTAGACCGCATAAGCGGTCCGGGGGAATTTAAGTGAGATCGCAGAAGCGATCGTTTGGTCGCATACGCGGTGACCGCAGGTGCGGCATATTAACCGCAGAAGCGGAAAAACGGTCTGGATTTAAGTGAACAGTGGTTCACGAATTGGAAAGAGAAGAAAAATATTTTGGACTTCGGCTTAGGCGGTTTCTTGGGCGATTTTGAAGAGAATTCGAAGGGGCTACATCAGGTATGAACTATTGGACTCGGATTATGTTTATATAGTGTAAAATCATGGATTGAACACTGAAATTTAAGGGATTAAATTCTAAAAATGGAGGTTAGGGCTTGAAACTTAAGAGAGCTTAAATTGATGATTTGAGGGGTCAAATGGACTCCGATTCTTGTGAGTTTGATATGTATAGACTCGTGGCGAGATAAGGATCGTTTTGATGTAAAGTTTTTTGGATTTCGAGAAATGGGCTCGGGGCTCGGGTTTTGCTAGTTTCGCGATTTTTGATATTTTTCGAGTCTTTTCGATTGGGTTATGTTTCTTTGGCACATTGTAACGTATTCGTTGTGGTTTTGGTCAGTTTCGACGCGCGAGGAGGTCGATTCGAGAGGAAAGGGCATTGCGAGCTAGTCTTCGGCCGGCTAGAGGTGAGTAATAGATGTAGATGATGACCTGAGGGTTTGAAACCCTGGTGTATCACACTGTGACGCTATATTGAGGCGAGACACGCACTCCATGACGAGTGCGGGGTCGATTGTGAGTGGGGATTGTGGCTTAGTCCGCCCCGAATGGTGTCCAAGCTGTGCTTTGGACTATAGATTGATTTGTAAACATCCTACTTGGATTGTTATGATATATTTGGGCTGTGTGCCGACTATTTGAATCCCTTGGGGATTATTATCACTGCTTCCATGATATTCAGCATGCTATATGATTTCCGTCCTGAGTTTTAAACACTGTTTCGAAATACTTAGTCACCTTCCAAAGGTTTTAAAGACTTAAACGATAATTTCCTAATAATTGGAACTGAGAAATAAAATCTGACTTGCTGCATAACTCACATGCATATTTTGGACTGAGTGTGGATCGGGCTGCACGCCGCAGCGATGTCACGATGATATTGCGCTTGGGCTGTAGGAACCCCTCCGGAGTCTGAACCCCCACAGTGAGCGCGGGTACCCAAATGGATCGGGCTGTACGCCGCAGCGGTCATGTGCATTGCATTGCATTCATGCTTTGATGTTATCTGATTTATTTGATTCTGTTTTGTTGACACTTCACCGTTAATTATGCTAAATTGTTAGTTTTAGCTTTACATTGTGGTATTTTCGAGATTTGTTACTTTCAGCCATTATATATGTCTATTACCACTGAGTTGGAAGTACTCACTTTACTCCCTGCACCTCGCGTGCAGTTGCAGGTATCGTTCACCCGGTAGCGGGTTATTAGCGGATTGAAGGTATTGTTATTGTAGCTGAGCAAGGTGACCGCCAGCGTTCGCGGCACCGGATGTTGTCTTTTGTTTTCCAGAAATCTTACTTGTATATATTTATTGGCCTGTAGTTGTGTTAAGGTTTCCTTAGATGCTCGTGACTTGTGACACCTCGATCGGGTAGTAATTAGCAGTTTCTATTGCCATTAAGTTGTATCTTCTATTCATTTATGTTTAATAATTGTTAGTGAAAGGATTTGGGTTAGTTGGCTGGCCTTGTCTTCACGAGAGGCGCCATCACGACCGAGTATGGGAATTGGGTCGTGACAGGTCCCGAATGTAATCAACTCCAAGGCTCCGCTGGCACATGAACAGCCATCTCCATAGAGCACCCGATTGAATCACTTCCTTGTAAATCACCTCTGCACGAAACACAAATCCTGAGTCTGCCCAAAGCCTGAACATGAGCCAATAAGGCCAACTATAGCACACCTTTACCAATTCCTTTGCTCAAATTACCACTTATGATCTTTTCCCTTAGCCAAAATAACTTACCAATACGCCGATAACCCGAAACCTCACAAGAAGATGACTATACAACCCAATCGTAGGCAGTGGGACTCTCCCACTTAGCTTGAAGCCACCATTACACAACTCTAAAACCCAACAAGATTCTTTCTTCATTGTTGACATGATCTAGCACAACCAACCCGCCAAATTCCTCGAAATCTTTCTGTAAAACCCTTTATGAATACTCTGAATCATTAACCACATTCACATGACCGATATCTTACCGTATAGCCGGTAAAGTTCTTCTCCTACACTTCATCAACACCACGCGACCGCTAACCTTCTCACAGGAGATAACCCACCCATGGAAATTACATGACGACATCTCCCACAGACGTTGCACTACACAATTACTACGAAATCCGTAACCCAACCTGAGCCCATGCTCATACTCTAGCTGTACAAGCCCATTCACTCCTCATGGACATCAACTAAATGTGCGACAATACCTTCCAATTCAAAGTTATATTAAATCCTTCTTCGTATCAAGCAACTCCCTTTCTGTTGCGTCCAATCTCCCGCCGCATAATAATCAATATTTCGAATTAAGCCCGTGGACCCAACCACCATCCACTAAATTCCCAAATCACTCTAAACTTTTCCTAAAGGTGTGAAGTTATCCTGCCACTGAACCCATACGCTACTCTGCTACTCTCCCACTTTGGCCAACCCCCTCTTCTTCAAGCAACAACTCGACTTCCGCTCCTTACACCTGGACTTCTAGAAAATTAACCACCGCACAACACTCCCCACATGTCCTTCCTCATCCTTTGCTGCTCAACTGATGCCTTAGATCAAAAATCCATCTCGGTAGCACCTGAACCATTAGTTTGCTACTAACTTTAAACCTTTCCGAGGATCATCTTTCCCGAGTCGTCGATATTAGAAACACCGATTCAATCCTGAACCACCGCACCCCGTGATCTTTGACAGTTGCTTCTTCAATACTATCTCTCAATATCCTGCTCCAAAGGCGAATTGTAGAAGATCATAACACCGACGAACTTAACACATTCAATCGAGGACGACGACACCCTGTCGCAGATAAAAATTCCACCACACTTGAAAACACCAAGTCTCGTTACTCTATCAACCCAAACCTGATCATTTATAGTTCGATTGCCTTTCCTCCGACGGAAATAAGATACTGGATCTCTGAATCATACACTTAGTAAACCTCAAATCAAGTCAGTCACTTCCCCGACACATAGGCAAGCATTCCACCCTCTCTTCAATTCTGCGCGATAACCATTCATAAGCATCATAGCAACCTGTGCATAACCTCGAAGCCCTCAGAAGTATAGATACTAAGATGAAATGACAGAATATCCTTCCGCAAGGCGACGACAATAGCTCGAACAACCACGCAGGGAGAAACATTCCGCACCACATTCGTAGTACCATTATAATTACTCACTCGCTGATGCATGACCAGCGCTTCGCGTCGCATAAGGTTGAGAGGAAAGGAAACAAGATCATAAGCCTCAAAGGAAATCAAATCGCACGATGAGGAATCAAGAAGGGAAGTGCTCCTTACAGCCCTGTAGCCTGTCGAAGATAAGTACATACGTCTACGTACCGATCCGCGAGACTCTACTAGACTTGCTCATGACTCGTGAGGCCTAAGGAAATATAGTGCTCTAATACCATATTGTCACGACCCGAAATCCACTAAGGGTCGTGATGGCGCCGGACACCACTGTCTAGCAAGCCAACACCAAGAAGTTAATTAAATTCCCATTTAAGTATTTATTGAAATCATTTCTTTTATACATTAAACAATAAGTAATGAAATTCACTAAAATAAGATAATGTCTTTAACAAACTTAATATTGAATAATCCCATAATAATCCCAGAACCCGGTGTCACAAGTGCATGAGCTATTTCTAGGAAATCAAATGAAGTACAATAACTGTCCGGAATACAAATTGGAGAGAAGGTAAATACTATACACTGAAAGAGACTATGCCGGCTGCGGGTTGCCTCGAGAGATGCAGCTCACCTAAGTCTCCGTATCATCCATGCTGCTACGTCCATTAGGCTGCTATAGGTACATGTGCATGCGCAGCAAAAATGCATAGCAAGTGTAGCATGAGTACAAAAACAATGTGTACTCAGTAAGTAACCCGTCTAATCTCGAAGAAGTAGAGACGAGAGGTCGACTTCGACACTTACTAGTGGTCCAATAATAATATACCAATAATATAGTAAATTGAGGATTTTCATAAAAATGGCTGTAACTCAATAGCATGAGGCAAGTAAATAATTCTTTCTTTTATAGGAAATTCCCAAATTCATTTTCACCATTTATACATTTATCTCAGGCCGGGGAGAACAAATATCATCATCAATGAATTTCAAGGCAAGCAATACAAGCATACGCAAGTCATGCCGAGGTCGTACGGCCCGATCCAACAATATTTAACATGTGCACTGCTAGAGGGTCGAATGGCGCGAACCATAGATGCATCTATTACCCCGCTCGCGAATCATACATGCGACGTGGTCAAATATAGATAAACACACCAAACAGTCAAACAAGAATTCATCAGGGAAAACAATTATCCAATACAAGGCAATCTCTCCTTTTAAAAGTCAAGAAACGATGTCTAGTCTTTTAGAAATTCATTACACGTTCGATATGTTTTAAGCATTTTAAATTGACAACAAGAATGCAAATATTACAGGCACAACATGCTTTTGGGTCGTAGACGACCCGTACTTAAGCATAACAGTAGCTACGCACGGACTCTCGTCACCTCGTGCATACGTAGCCCCCACAAATAGAAGCACATATCCAATTAATTCACCTATGGGGACAATTCCCTCTTACAAGGTTAGAAAGGAGACTCACCTCGCTCCGAAGTTCCATAATCGGCACTCCACGCCTTTCCGATGACTCAAATCGATGCCAACGCTTCCAAAACTAGCCAAATAATGGGCAAACCAATGAAAATATACCCTAATATAACAATTCAATTTACATAAACTCCCAACTACACTTGAAAAGTTGACAAAATCGTCCTCGGGCCCACGTGCCCGGATTCCAAAAATTTTCGAAGATAAAGATTACCCATAACCTCACGAGCTCAAATATATAATTTACTCTCAATTTCATGTCCAAAATCGTGGTCAAAATTCAAGAATTCCAATTTCTAGGTCTTCTACCAAAACCCCACAATTTCTCCTAATTTCATGCTTGAATCCATAATAAAACCATGTATTTAACTTACAAGAGGTGGAATTAACTTACCTCAAGCTTGATGATGAAATCCCTCCTCTTCAAAGGCTCCAAATCGCCCAACCCAAGTGAAAATATGAGAAAAATGAGCCATAACTCAATTTTTATAAAACACGCCAGCCCCCGATTCTCGCACCTGCGGTCACTTGACCGCTTCTGCGGTGCCGCAGGTGCGGCGCCAATACCGCATCTGCGGGAAAGCCTCCATCTGCCCAAGTCCGCTTTTGTGCTGCCCAGACCATATCTGCGATCATGGAGGTGCGGAAATTCCCTCGCACCTGCGGCCTCAGCCCCCTTCAGTCCTAGCCACTTTTGCGGCTCCGCACCTGCGGCCCAAGCCTCGCAGGTGCGATTACACCAGAAGTCAGCTGCTTTCTTCCTTCTTCAAATTCCAAGTTTGATCCGTCAACCATCCGGAATCCACCCGAGGCACCCGGGACCCTGTCACGACCCCATTTCGGCCTCCGTGAACTGTCGTGACGGCACCTAGTCTCTACGACTAGGTAAGCCTAACAAGTGCGAAAAATAAACTAAACTTGCGTAATAGTACAAGTAATAAAAGCAGGAGAAGAAACATACTAATAAGTACTTAAAGAAAATCGGATTTCTAATAATTTGCACAAGTACGCACTCGCCACCTCACGTACAAGGCATTTCAATTACCAAATATATCAAACCTAAGGGGAAGGTCCCCCACACAAGGTTAGACAAGCCACTTACCTCGAACCCGCTCGAAATCAACCCGACACCACGTCTTTGCCACGAGTACTCGACTCCAATGATCCAAATCTATTCAATTCAATTGCATAATGTAAATAACACTTAAAGTAACTGATTCTACAACTAAATTCTAAGCAACTACGCGAAATTATGTAAAATGACCAAAATGCCCCTCGGGCCCACGTCTCGAAATCGGGTAAAATTTACATTTTCAGAAACCTCGTACTCTCACGAGTCCAACCATACCAAAATCATCCAAAGCCTCGCCTAAGCCGTCGGGATCGCGATGAAGAAAAACCTGCAACACATACCAGCAAAAATCTGATGCCTTTCCAAGTCCAAAAATGGTCCGTTGAGCATCTGAAACACACCCGAGACCCTCGGGACCTCAACCAAACCTGCCAACCAATCCTATAATATCATTCAAACTTGTTCCAACCTTCGGAATGCTCAAAACAACATCAAACACCTATTTTTCATCGGATTCAAGCTTAGGAATTCCAAAAACTCTAAAAATACGCTTTCGATCAAAAAGTCTATCAAACCTCGTCCGAATAACCTGAAATTTTGCACACATGACACATTCAACACTACGGAGCTACTCCCACTTCCGGAATTCCATTCCGATCCTCGGATCAAAATCTCACTATCGAACCGGAAACTTCAAAAATTCGACTTTCGCCATTTCAAGCCTAAATTAGCTAGAGACCTCGAAAACACAATCCGAACACGCTCCTAACCCCGAAATCACCCAACGAAGCTAACAGAACCATCGGATTTCCATTCCGAGGTTTTTTTTCACACTGTTCCAACTACGGTCAACTTTCCAACACTTAAGCTCTCACTTAGGGACTAAGTATCCCAAAACTCCCCGAAACTCAAAACCAAACATCGCGGCAAATCAAAATAGCAGAAATAAACTTGGGGAAAGCAGTTAATAGGGAAATGGGGTGTTAATTCTTAAGACGGTCGGTTGGGTCGTCACATCCTCCTATACTTAAACATTCGTTCGTCCTCGAACGAGCATAGAGACATACCTGTGGTAGTGAAAAGATGAGGGTAACGGCTGCGCATATCCTGCTCGGTCTCCCAGGTCGCCTCCTCGACCGGCTGACCCCCCCACTGAACCTTCACTGATGCAATGTTCTTTGACCTCAGATTTCTAACTTGCTTGTCCAATACCGCCACTAGCTCCTCAATATAGGATAGATCCTTGTCCAACTGGACTGAACTGAAATCCAACACGTGCGACGGATCACTGTGATACCTCCGGAGCATCGAAACATGAAATACCGGATGAACTCTTGCCAGGCTGGGAGGTAAGGCAAGCTCATAAGCAACCTCCCCAACTCGCCTCAATATCTCGAAAGGGCCAGTAAACCTCGGAGTCAACTTCCTTTTCTTCCCAAATCTCATAACGCCTTTCATAGGCGAAACCCGAAGCAGAACCCGCTCTCCAACCATATAAGAAACATCACGAACCTTCCGGTCCGCATAGCTCTTCTGCCTGGACTGGGTTGTACGGAGTCTATCTTGAATCACCTTAACCTTCCCTAAAGCATCCTGAACTAAGGTTGTGCCCAATAATCTAGCCTCACCCGGCTCGAACCAACCCACCGGAGATCTACACCGCCTACCATATAAAGCCTCATACGGTGCCATCTGAATGTTGGACTGATAACTGTTGTTGTATGCAAACTCCACCAATGGCAAGAACTGATCCCAAGACCCTCCAAACTCGATCAACACGCACGGAGCATATCCTCAAGAATCCGTATAGTGCACTCGGACTGCCCGTCCCTCTGAGGGTGAAATGTTGTACTCAACTCTACCGAGTACCCAACTCATGCTGAACGGCCCTCCAGAACCGTGATGTGAACTGAGTACCTTTATCCGAAATGATGGAAACTAGAATACCATGCAGACGAACAATCTCCCGGATATAAATCTCTGCCAACCGCTCCGAAGAATAAGTAGTACACACAGGAATGAAACGAGCGGACTTGGTCAGCCGATCCACAATCACCCAAACAACGTCGAACATTCTCAAAGTCCGCGGGAGCCCAACTACATAGTCCATGGTGATTCGCTCCCACTTCCACTCCGGAATCTCTATCTGCTGAAGCAATCCACCCGGTCTCTGGTGCTCATACTTCACCTACTGACAGTTGAGGCACCGAGCTACAAACCCAACTATATCTTTCTTCATCCGCCTCCACCAACAGTGTTGCCTCAAATCCTGGTACATCTTCGCGGCACCCGGATAAATGGAATACCGCGAACTGTGGGCCTCCTCTAGAATCAGCTCCCGAAGCCCATCAACATTGGGTACACAAACCCGACCCTGCATCAACACACAACCAATCCCAACTCTCGAAGCATCACAATACACGGGATATGAACCTGAAGCTGATGGCAAAACCAACACTGGAGATGTGGTCAAGGCTGTCTTGAGCTTCTGAAAGCTCTCCTCACACTCCTCCGTCCACTGAAATGGAGCACCCTTCTGGATCAACCTGGTCATAGGGGCTGCAATCGATGAAAACCCCCTCCACAAAACGACGGTAGTAGCCCGCCAAGCCAAGAAAACTGCGGATCTTTGTAGCTGAGGATGGTCTGGGCCAACTCTGCACGGCCTTTATCTTCTTCGAATCCACCTAAATACCCTCACTCGATACTACGTGGCCTAAGAATGCCACTGAATCCAACCAAAACTCACATTTCGAGAACTTAGCATATAACTTCTTCCCTCTCCGAGTCTGAAGCACAGTCCTCAGATGCTACTCATGATCTTCCCAACTCCTGGAATATACCAAAATATCATTAATAAAGACAATGACGAACGAGTCAAGATACGGTCAGAACACACTGTGCATCAATGCATAAAGCTACTGGGGCATTGGTCAGCCCAAATGACATAACAAGAAACTCGTAATGACCATACCGAGTCCTGAAAGCAGTCTTCAGGATATCTGGCTCCCGAATCTTCAGCTGATGGTAACCTAAGCGCAAGTCAATCTTAGAAAACACCCGTGCGCCCTGAAGCTGGTCAAACAGATCATCAATACGAGGCAAAGGATAGCGGTTCTTCACTGTAGCCTTGTTCAACTGGCGATAATCAATACACATACACATAGAACCATCCTTTTTCTTCACAAAAGACAGGAGCACCCCAAGGTGATACACTGGGTCGAATAAAACCCTTATCTAGCAATTCCTGCAACTGATCCTTCAACTCCTTCAACTCAGGAGGAGCCATACGATACGGAGGAATGGAAATGGGCTGAGTGCCCGTCAACAAATCAATGCCAAAATCAATATCTCTATCAGGCGTCATGCCTGGAAGATCAGCTGGAAACATATCGGGAAAATCCCGTACTACTGGGACTGAATCAACTGAAGGGGGTACCAATATTGACATCTCTCACATAAGCTGGATACGCGTCACATCCCTTCTCAACCATACGCTGAGCCTTAAGGAAGGAAATAACTCTACTGGGAGTATGATCTAAAGCACCCCTCCACTCAACACGTGGTACACCTGGCGTAGGCAGCGTCACGATTTTGGCGTGACATTCAAGAATAGCAAAATGGGGCGACAACCAGTCCATGCCCAAGATAATATCAAAATCAACCATGCTGAGTAACAATAAATCGGCTCTAGTCTCAAAACCACTAAGAACAGCCAAACACGACCGATAAACGCGGTCCACAATAAGAGAATCTCCCACAGGAGCAGAAACATAAATAGGGGAATTCAAAGAATCCCGAGATACGCCCAAATGCGGGGCAAAATAAGAAGACACATAAGAATACGTGGAGCCTGGATCAAATAAAACCGATGCATCTCTATGACAAACCATGACAATACCTGTGATAATAGAATCGGAGGCAACAGCCTCGGTACGGATAGGAAGGGCATAGTATCTAGTCTGGCCTTCCCCTCTAGCTGGCTGAGCAGGTGGGGTAGCAACAGGGGCTGTAAACATAGCCTGAGAACTCGACGGAGCGCGCCGTGGCTGAGAAGTCCGTGGAGGTGCACTCCCACCAAGTCTAGGGCAATCCCTCACCACATGGCATGTGTCACCACACTCAAAACAAGCTCTGGGAGGACGTGGCAGTGGGAACTATGCGGTACGGGTACTCCAAGACCCCTGAACTCCTGAAATACTGCATGAAATCTGAGATGCAAACTGAGCTGGCTGACCTACAAAACCTCTACCATGCCGTACTCTTCCTCCAAAATAAGGACCAGTGGGTCTCTCCAGTCTACGAGGTCTCCTCACTTCCCTATACTCTCTCTCCTGACCTCGTCTGTCCTCTCTCTCCTGGACCCACCTGATCTCTACTCAGCGAGAGGTCCTCACCACCCGCTGAACTGGGATCACAGGCTGTGTCGCCATGACACCTGGAACCTGACCAATGGGAACTCGCTGCTCTGGAGTGGGGGTGGCAGAAGTTTGGATCCCTTCCCTGATTTGTGAAGTGGCTGGCACAAATTGAATCAAACCCGCCTGAACTAATGTACCAAACATGCTCAGGAACTGTGCCAATGTCTCCTGAAGTGCTGGAGTAGTAGTAGCAGTAGGCGTATCCGATGCCTGGGCTCTGGCTGGAACTGCTGGTGGCTCCTCGGTTGCAGCTCGCGCAGGTGCTCTGGCTGCACCGCGTGCTCGTCCTCGGCCTCTACCCCGACCCCACATCGGACGGCTCTTGTAGGGGGTGCGGGTGTCTGATTATCTCTGGTAGCACGTGTTCTCACCATCTGTGAGAGAATGGAAGACAAAGGTTTAGGATTGTGACGTCAAAATTTCGCACGACCGGGAAATCAAATGAAGTGGAATTTCCTAATGGTTACATAGCCTCTCGTAGATAAGTACAGAAGTCTCTGTACCGATCAGCGAGACTCTAATAAACCGGCTTGTGAATCATGACTCCTATGAACCTAGAGCTCTGATACCAACTTGTCACGACTTCAGTTCGCCCTCCGTGAACTTTCGTGACGGCGCCTAGTCTCTACGACTAGGTAAGCCTAACAAGTGCGGAAAATAAACTAAACTTGCGGAAGGAATAATCAAAACCAAAATAACTGAATGGAAACAATAGTTATAATGCCACTCGGCATATACAACACACCATTCTCAAACCAAGTACACTATCCCAAAACCCGGAATCTCATGAAACCACAAGCCTTTGAATATCTAACAGTGTCTAACTCCAGATTTGTCTAACAAAGAAAAGAAATACAGAAGGGCTAATACTTAAAAAGCGAGAATAGAAAGGGACTCCTTGGTCTGCGAACGCGGCAGATATACCTTGAAGTCTCTACAGAAGCGCCTAGCCTCAAGGATGATAAGACTGAGCGAAAGTACCTGGATCTACACATGAAAAACATGCGCAGAAGGGGCATGAGTACACCACAACGGTACTCAGTAAGTGCCAAACCTAACCTCGATCGGGTAGTGACGAGGAAGGTCAGGGCCCTGCTGAGGTTAAATAAAAATATAAGGGTTAACAGTGTGAAATAAACAGTATAAATAAGTGCAACAGTAAGAAATAACATAGAATTGAAAGAACAACAACAACTAGAACAGAGAGAAACAAACCACGGAAAGAAATACAGCTCAACACAGAGATAACAACCGGGGCACCTTCCAGGATTCCGTCCTGTAGTCCCAATTACAACTATCCAGTGGATCTCCCGGGATACCGTCCCGTAGTCCATCATATATGTGTCCGAAGGATCTCCCGGGATCCCGTCCCGTAGTCCAACTATCAATGCGCGGGGGGATCTACCGGAATCCCGATCCGTAGTCCCCAAATATAAATACCCAGTACTGGGGAAATCTACTGGGTGCATTCCCGTAGTTCCATATAACTGTGCAGGGGGATCTACCGGGAATCTAACCCGTAGTCCCAAAGTAAATGTGCAGGGGGATCTACCGGGAATCTAACCCGTAGTCCCAAAGTAAATATGCAGGGGGATCTACCGGGAATCTAACCCGTAGTCCCAAAGTAAATGTGCAGGGGGATCTACCGGGAATCTAACCCGTAGTCCCAAAGTAAATGTGTAGGGGGATCTACCGGGAATCTAACCGTAGTCCTAAAGTAAACAGACAAGGGGGAGCTACTGGAATCCCACATCCGTAGTCCCAATGTAAATACACAGCAGCAGCAAGAAAATAATTCAGAGAAGGGAAATTTCATATTAAGGCAACAAATAATTCTAGCCTAGTATGCTACACAGAGTTCAGGTAAACAGATTGAACATTTAAAGCAATTAAATCACTTAGACATGCTTTCCTAAGCTAACGACATGCTTAATAGTACAAGTAATAAAAGCAGGAGAAGAAACATACTAATAAGTACTTAAAGAAAACCGGATTTCCAACAATTTGCACAAGTACGCACTCATCACCTCACGTACAAGGCATTTCAATTACCAAACTTATCAAACCTAAGGGGAAGGTCCCCCACACAAGGTTAGACAAGCCACTTACCTCGAACCCGCTCGAATCAACCCGACACCACGTCTTTGCCACGAGTACTCGACTCCAAATGGCCCAAATCTATTCGATTCAATTGCATAATGTAAATAACACTTCAAGTAACTGATTCTACAATTAAATTCTAAGCTAATATGCGAAATTATATAAAATGACCAAAATGCCCCTCGGTCCCACGTCTCGGAATCGGGTAAAATTTATATTTTCAGAAACCTCGTACTCTCACGAGTCCAACCATACCAAAATTATCCAAAGCCTCGCCTAAGCCGTCGCGATCGCGATACTCTCCACGCGATCGCGATGAAGAAAAACCTGCAACACATACCAGCAAAAATCTGATGCCTTTCCAAGTCCAAAAATGGTCCGTTGAGCATCCGAAACACACCCGACGCCCCTGGGACCTCAACCAAACCTGCCAACCAATCCTAAAACATAATTCAAACTTGTTCCAACCTTCGGAACGCTCAAAACAACATCAAAACACCTATTTTTCATCGGATTCAAGCTTAGGAATTCCAAAAACTCTAAAAACACGCTTTCGATCAAAAAGTCTATCAAACCTCGTCCGAATGACCTGAAATTTTGCACACACGACACATTCAACACTACGGAGCTACTCTCACTTCCAGAATTCCATTCCGACCCTCGGATCAAAATCTCACTATCGAACCGGAAACTTCAAAAATTCGACTTTCGGCATTTCAAGCCTAACTTAGCTACGGACCTCCAAAACACAATCCGAACACGCTCCTAACCCCGAAATCACCCAACGAAGCTAACGGAACCATCGGATTTCCATTCCGAGGCCGTCTTCACACTGTTCCGACTATGGTCAACTTTCCAATACTTAAGCTCTCACTTAGGGACTAAGTGTCCCAAAACTCCCCGAAACTCAAAACCGAACATCCCGACAAATCAAAATAGCAGAAATAAACTTGGGAAAAGTAGTTAATAGGGAAACGGGGCGTTAATTCTTAAGACGACCGGCCGGGTCATCACAGACCCCGACCAATCATACCAAGCAGCCCCAAACCATAATGGAGACCTGCTCGAGGCCTCAAATCACATCAAACAACGTCGAAATCACGAATCACACCCCAATTCGAGCTTTATGAACTATAAAACTTCAAACTTCTACATTCGATGCCGAAACCTCTCAAATCACGTCCGATTCAAATTTTGCACACAAGTCATATTCGACATTACGGACCTACTCCAACTTCCGGAATCGGAATCCGAGCCCGATATCAAAAAGTCCACTTCCGTTCAAACTTCTCAAAAATATTCAAATTTCTAACTTTCGCCAAATGACTCCAAAATGACCTACAGACCTCCAAATCCACTTCAGATCGAGCTCCCAATACCAGAATCATCTTATGGATCTATTCCCAGACTCGGAACCCCAAACGGACATCGATAACACTGAAATGCACTTTAATCCAAACTTATGAAATTCTTCCAAAATGCTAACTTACACAATAGGCGCCGAAACGCTCTCGGGTCATCAAAAACCCGATCCAGACATACGCTCAAGTCCAAAATCATCATACGGACCTGCTGGAACCTTCAAATCCAGATTCCGAGATCGTTTACTCAAGAATCCAATCTTAGTCAATTCTGCCAACTTAAAGCTTTCGAAATGAGGATTTTCTTTCCAAATCAACCCCGAACTTCCCGAAATTCAATTCCAACCACGCGTACAAGTCATAATACCTGATGTGAAGCTGCTCATGGCCTTAAAACTGAAGAATGACGCGCTAGAGCTCAAAACGATCGTTCGGGTCGTTACACTAGTATTAGATTCCGCGCGATCCGCGGATAATATTAAAGAATATATTATAATCTTGTCAAATTATGATCTTAGAGCACATTAGATCATATTGTTTAACCAAATTTTAATTGATATGTTAATTTTTATTGCACTGTGCGAAATAATCTCTATGAAATAAAGGATATGAATCATAGTCATCGAATAACTTATTTATTCCTTGTTTTTTCCTTATTAACTTATCAAGCGAAGTACTTTTATTATGATGTTTTATTAGTTTTCACATTTATAATTTATTTATAATTAAAACAATGTGATAATCTTAAAGTTAAAAGCTTTTTCTTAACGTGTTAAAAGATTTACTGATATTTTTAGTAATGTATATATTTTGTATTATAAAAGCAATAAATATCCTTTATTTTATTTTCTATATAAAATTATGAATTTTATTTAATAATAGAATTTTCTATATGGGATTTTTATTTAATATTTTATGTTCACTGTATTGCATAGAATTCTTTTTGTTAACTTGACTTAAATTCATATCCACTACTTTTTTTAGCATATATATATATATATATATATATATATATATATATATATGTGTGTGTGTGTGTGTGTGTGTGTGTGTGTGTGTGTGTGTGTGTGTGTATTTATACACCTAAAATATTTTTTTATTTTAAAGTTATATTTTCAAAAGTCTTCAATTTTCAAAATTCAATTTTATTTTAGAGTGTTATATGACTTACTTATTTTTATTTTTAATAAATTCAAAGTATAAATACACTAGCATTATCTTTGTCCCCTCTCTTCTTGTACATCTTTTACGGTGATATTTTTTTTTTCAAAATTAATTATTTTATTTATAGTTAAATCATAAAGTGAGAAGCTTTCTATTACCATATTAAAAATTACCTATGGTTTTAATAATATATCTTTTGCATTATCTTCAATAAATTCTGTTATTTTATTTTCTATATAAAATTATGACTTTTATTTAATTACTAAATTTTATATATGATAAATAGTTTCGTTTTAATCTTTGTTGCATGGAATTCTTTAATTTTTGTAATAAATATGTTTCCTGACTTTTATTTTGCTAAGATTTTAGTTATGTGATATATTATACCAATTTTCTTGTCTTGATTCAAATTATAATACTTACATTTATATTTTATTCTAAAAGTTTTATTCTTATTTTTGGTTTCCTTGCTTATTGTTATTGTATTATTCATTACTTAGTATTGCTATATTTCCAAATGACTTTTTATAGCTTATCACTTTTTTAGTGTCCTTGCTTATTGCTCCCCTTTTAGCATAATACGATGACTATAGTTCTGCATTATTCCTGAAATATTAATTTAACTTTGGTATTTTGTTTCATAGCTCAAATTTTAAGTATTATTCATTACTTAGAATATCTATACTGCCATGTGAATTTTATTAGCTTATCACTTTACTTAATGTCACGATCCGGATTTCTCACCCTCGGGAGTCGTGATGGCGCTTACTAGTGAAAGCTAGGCAAGCCAACTAACTGAACTATTTGACCTATCTTCCATGTTTATTTTATTTAATGACTTAGTATCAACAGTTTATAGCAACATAATTTAAAACGCGGAAGAAATAAATTGTAAACTTAACAATACTGCTAATACCATCATATAACAAAACCACCCAAGATTTAGTGTCACAACTTCACAGACTGTCTAAGAGTACTACAAATAAGGGTCTGAAAGAAATAATAAAATACTGTCTCTAGAACAACATAAGAGAAGCAGGAAAAACAGATGAAGGGAGACGCCAAGGCCTGCGGACGCCTGCAGGACTACATTGGGTCGCCTGGTAAATAAGAAGCTGAAACCTCACTGCGGTCTGAAATCTGCAGCACTGGGATCTGCATAAAATAGTGCAGAGTGTAGTATCAGCACAACCGACCCCATGTGCTGGTAAGTGCCTAGCCTAATCTCGGTGAAGTAGTGACGAGGCTAGGACCAGACTACCAAATAAACCTGTACAGTTATCTAATATACAGCGAAAAATAAAATAGAAATAAACAAGTAAAGATGGGAGGGGGTACATGCTGCGGGGTATATCAGTATCAACAGTAAATCAAGAATAAAGGCATAAGGACAACTTAGAATTCAGAGCGAAACAATAAGGAACTTGTATCCAATCCATAAACACTTTGTATCAACAATTGTTGCGGCGCGCAACCCGATCCCAGCATATAACAACATTGTTTCGGCGTGCAACCCGATCCATATCATTTATCACTGTTGCGGCGTACAACCCGATCCAATTATATCATTGTTGCGGTGTGCAACCCGACCCAAACATATCATTGTTTCGGCGTGCAACCCAATCCAAATATATCATTGTTGCGGGCGTGCAACCCGACCCAAATATATCATTGTTGCGGCATGCAACCCGACCCAAATATATCATTGTTGCGGCGTGCAACCCGATCCAAATATACAATCAACATCAACCATAACAAGAGTCCCGGCTAGGGATCAATAAGAACTACACTATCCCGGCAAGGGAGTCAACAATAAGAATGAACACATTCTAGCAAGGGAAAATCAGCTATAACCAAACTTGTTCCAACATCTACTACCTCAACTAACACAAATGCTCAACCATGAGTAATCTCTATGAGAATAATTATAAACCTTGCTCAACACAGGAAGTCAACAACTTAGACATTCCTAGTAGTTCTCAATAACACAATAATTTCAATTTAAGACTCACGGTCATGCTCGACACCGACGTATAGATACTCGTCACCATGTCTATATGTCGTACTCAACAAGAACCAAGTAGCATTTACCTTGATGCCACAAACTCAGTTCAAGCCTTAACTATAGCTTTACCTCGTGATTCCACCACCAATTCGCTCGTATCTAGTCACAAGTTACTTAATTACATCAATGAATGCTAAATAAACAATTTCTAATGCATGGAAATAAGTTTTCTAAAGCTTTTCCCAAAAAGTCAAAAATCAGCCCCGGGTCCACATGGCCAAAATCCGAGGTTCGAACCAAAACCCGACTACCCATTCACCCATGAACTCAAATATATAATTTGTTTTGAAATCGGACCTCATATCGAGTTCCAAATCGCCATTTTTTGAAAAACCTAGGTTCTACCCAAAACACCCAATTTTCCCATGAAAATCATTGATTTTGAGTTGAAATCATGTTAAAAGGTGTTAATGATTGAAGGAAACTAGTAAAATTTGACTTACAATCGATTTGGAAGAAGAGTTGTTCTTGGAAAATCGCCCTAGGGAGTTCTTATTTTGAAAAGATGTGAAAAAGGGTTGTTTTTCGGCTAAGTATAAAAAGTTGCAGGCTGCAGTTATGGGAATTGCGAAGGGAGGTTGCGAAATGCGAAACGACAATTGCGAAGGGAGGTTGGGAAATGCGAAGCCTGCAGGCCTGCAATTCCTTAAGTCCAAAATTTCACCCCGTGGCCTACCCAAAACTCACCCGAGCCCTCGGGGCTCCAAACCAAACATGCAAACCACCCTAAAAACATTATACGGACTCGCTCGTGCATTCAAATCACTAAAATAACATCAACAACTATGAATTTAGCATCAAAATCGTGAAACTTTCTCAAGACTTCAAATTTCCAATTTTCTCAATAACTATCCGATTCACGTCGTTTCAAGTCCGTTTCTTACCAAATTTTATTGATAACACATATAAATCATATTGAACCTGTACCGGGCTCCTGTACCATAATACGGGCCCGATACCACAGGTTTCACATAGCATTTCACTTTCAAAAACCTTTATATTTTTCAAAAAATAATTTCTTTCAAAAATTCATTTCTCGGGCTTGGGACCTCGGAATTCGATTCCGGGCATACGCCCAAGTCCCATATTTTCCTACGGACCCTCCGGGACCGTCAAATCACGGGTCCGGGTCCGTTTACCCAAAATATTGACCAAAGTCACTTAATTCATTTTAAAGCCAAATTTTATCATTTTTCACAGATTTTCACATATAGACTTCCGGCTACACGCCCGGACTGCGCACGCAAATCGAGGTGATGCTGAAAGAGGTTTTTAAGGCTTCGAAACACAGAATTTAATTTAAAAACAAGTGATGACCTCATCACATCCTCCACCTCTAAAACAACTGTTCGTCCTCGAACGGACATAAGAAGGAAGTACCTGAGTCGGGGAAAAGATGGGGATAACGGCTCCGCATATCGGACTCGGACTCCCAGGTCGATGCCTCGGCAGGCTGACCTTTCCGCTGAACACGAACAGAAGGAGAACTCTTTGATCTCAACTGATGAACCTGCCGGTCTAGAATAGCTACCAGCTCCCCCTCAATGGAAATATCCTTGTCCAACTGGACAGTGCTGAAATCTAACACGTGGGATGGATCGCCGTGATACTTCCGAAGCATGGACACGTGAAACACTGGATGCACGACTGATAAGCTCGGCGGCAATGCAACTGTCACGACTCGAATTTCCCACCCTCGGAGGGGGGGTCGTGATGGCGCCTACTCGTAGAAGCTAGGCAAGCCACACATTTAGAATCCATAATACTTTTGTTTTAAATCTATGTTTACCAATTAAACTAACAGGAGATAAATAATTAAACAACAGTGGAGTTCATAATTTAGCGAAAGACTTAAATGAAGTAAACCAAAATAATAAGGAAAATTCACATATGCCTCTATCCAGGACTGGTGTCACAACATTCACGGACTATCTAAGAGTGCTACATATATCTGTCTGAAACAAGGAATAAAGTCTATCTCGGATACAAAAGGAAACAGATCATAAATAAAGATAGAGGAGATGTCGGGCCTGCGGACGCCTGCAGGACTACCTCGGGAATCTCGTGGACTGAAGACTAGCTCCGGAACTACTGCTGCTGTTCGGTACCTGGATCTGTGCAAAAGAGCACAGAGTGTAGTATCAGCACAACCGACCCCATGTGCTGGTAAGTGCCTAGCCTAACCCCGGTGAAGTAGTGACGAGGCTAGACAGGACTACCGCATAAACCTGTACAGTTATATATATATACATATACATCTACAGCGGAAATATATCAAGAGTGAACATTTTAAATGGGAGGGGAACATGCTTCGGGGATAGCAGATAATACGGAATTTCAAGAAAATAATAAATAACATCAATAATTTAACTTTAACACGGACAAGGGAAATAAAAGCAAATTTCACTGTCAGTACATATCTCATTGCAGGCGTGCAACCCGATCCCATTCCTCAATAAGTCTCATGGTAGGCGTACCACCCGCTCCCATTTCATTAATCTCGTGTTAGGCGTACCACCCGCTCTCATTTCATTAAATCTCGTGGTAAGCGTACCACCTGCTCCCATTTCATTAATCTCGTGGTAGGCGTACCACCCGCTCCCATTTCATTAATTTCGGGGTAGGCGTACCACCCGCTCCCATTTCATTAATCTCGTGGTAGGCGTACCACCCGCTCCCATTTCATTAAATCAACAGTTCTTCCAAATGAAATTTACTTCCACAAACGCAACAATTAATACGAATTTATAAAACAACAAGTACATAATAATTATGACTCTCTGAGGAAAACAAGTAATGACAAGTAGCAATTAATTATGGACTTTAAGGAGCAAATGGGCAATTTAATATTTAGTGTGCTAAATGTCAAGTAGTAATTAAGTCACATAAACATGTAGCAATTATGGCATAATTTCAAAGTATAATATTGCGCAAGGATACCTTGAGCCAATAATAACAAGTAACACAATAAAGGAAAATGCCAACGTAAAGAATCACAGTAATAGTGGAATAAGACAATTATGCACTTGAATCGATAACAACAAGAAAATCAGTAAATAGAAGTAAAGGACAACATAACTCAATTATCAGCAAAAATCAGGAAAATCAAAGACAAGTGCACGGCATCACCCTTCGTGCTTTTACTCTCATCCTCACCAAGCAATAATATAATGAAAACGTGCACAGCATCACCCTTCGTGCTTTTACTCTCTTTCCTCACATATAATCAATAGAATTGGCACGGAATGGTACATCGTGCGGCACGGCATCACCCTTCGTGCTTTACTCTCTTTCCTCACAATAAACAAACAATGCACGGCATCACCCTTCTTGCTTTAACACTATTCCTCACCCAAACAACAATCACAAACAAGGGCAAAGGAATAAACAAAATAGAATAATAATAGAAATCCCGGCAAGGGAACACAATTGAAACAAATAAATTCCGGCAAGGGCACAACATCAATAATCTCAACGTCCCGGCAAGGGAAAATAACCAACAAGTAACAATATCCCGGGCAAGGAACAATTTAAATACTATTTCTCTTTCTTTCACTTTTATTTCATATTTCACTTTACCGCTTGAGCATATGCTCCAAAGGGTTCAACCATTTCATATACACTCACAATTGCAATATAACTTGAGCCAGGGCTCCTAGATGTTCATAGGTCACAATTTCCTTTCACAAGCTTTTCACAACAATTAGGAATCATCACCAAGGCAAGAGAAATACAACAAAATCAAGATTTTCATAATTTAAGGACTCACGGTCATGCTAGACAACAACGCATAGATACTCGTCACCATGCCTATACGTCGTACTCGACAATCACCACATAGCAAATCAGACTCAACTCCTAATCCCTCAAGCTAGGTTAGACCAAACACTTACCTCGATGCCTCGAACACAACTCAAGCCCCAATTATGGATTTACTCCTCGATTCCACCACCAATCCGCTCGAATCTAGTCACAAGTTACTTAATTATATCAATAAACGCTAAATGAATCAATTTGAATGCATAAAATGAATTTCCTAAAGTTTTACCCAAAAATTCCAAAATCACCCCAGGGCCCACGTGGTCAAAACCCGAGGTTCGAACCAAAACCCGGCTGCCCATTCCCCCACGAACCCAAATATATGATTTGTTTTGAAATCGGACATCAAATTGAGGTCCAAATCCCCAATTTTAGAAAAACCTAAGTTCTACACAAAACCCCCAATTTCACCCATGAAAATCATTGATTTTAAGTTGAAAACATGTTAAATGATGTTAATGATTGAAAGAAATGAGTAAAACCAACTTACAAATATTTGGAAGAAGTCTTGTTCTTGGAAAATCGCCTAAGTGTGTTTGCGTTTTGAAAGAATGGTGAAAATGGTTCAAAATTCGACTAAGTATGAAAAATGCAAGTTGCAGATATGGGAAATGCGAACTGTGGTTCGCAATTGCGAACCCTGCAGGTATGGGAATTGCGAGATAAAGTTCGCATTTGCGAACACTGCCCAGAACTCCGGGCTTCGCATTTGCAAGCCAAAATGTCGCATTTGCGACAGGCTCTACTTCGCATTTGCGGACCAAATGGTCGCATTTGCGACCCAGCTACAGGACTTCCCTTCCTCGCATTTGCGATGCCAGGCTCGCATTTGCGAGCTTGCATTTGCGAGACCTGCTTCGCAAATGCGAAAATTGCAGAACTGAAGATACCAAATTTTCTCAAAGGTTAAAAATGCACTCACGGCCTATCCAAAATTCACCCGAGCCCTCGGGGCTCCAAACCAAACATACACACA